>NC_059086.1:34924581-35104577 GCF_020497125.1 Mauremys mutica | reverse complement strand
CACTAGGGGCGCTGTGGTCGAGGGGGCAGGGACCTGTCTTCTAGGGGTATCCAGGCTCAGCATCTGGGGGGGGGTGGGGCTCCCCCTGGCAGAGCAGGCCACACACCCTGGTGGGGGGCATGCTGATATGGGGTGCAGCCCTGATTCGTTGTGTGCCTTTGGGGACAATCCCCTTCCCCGCTTTGTGCCTTAGTTTCCCCTAGTGACCCTGCCCCACCCCAGTGTGCTGCGGGGCAGGCAGGCCAGTCTGCGAAGGGCTCAGATGGGGGGTGGGGGGCTGGGCCCAGGGCCCTGATCTGGGTCCAGCCACTCACCGGGGGGTGTCTCTATTCCTCAGATGCCCTCCTAGGCAAACGGAAGCAACTGGATGTCCTGGTAAGTGCCCCCCAATCCTCAAGCCCCCCCACCCCTCCAGCACCAATGGACCATCCAGCCTCCCCTCCCCACCATCCGGCCCTGCACAGGTCCCACTAAAGCCATGATCTGCCTCCCCCCCACTCCCGTCCCCCCTCAGGGCAGACACTGGAGCTGGGGATCAGCAATGGGGCTCCCCCCCGAGAGGGCGGGAGACCCAGAACAGAGAATAAGAACCTGAGCCTGCACCCCCCCCACTCACCTCGACCCCCCCACCCCAAACTGTCCTCCAAATGTTTGCATTTGTGTAAGATTTGGGGAGGTCAGCGCAATTCCATGGGGGCAGGTGCCGGGGCAGGGGAATTTCCCTGATCTCTGCCCCATGGGGCTCTGTGGGGTGGAGTGGGTGATGGGGGTGGGGGCGTTACTGGATTCCCTGGGGGTGGGGGGGAAAGAGCAGCTCTCAGGAGCCCCCCTGCTGGACAGGACAGAGACTGTCAGAGCAACTGTTCAGCAGGGTGTGGGGGGGAGACTGGGGGGAGAATCGCTGCCCCCTGGTGGCTGGGAATGGGATCAGGACTGTCTGGTGTGTGTGTGTGTGTGTGTTGGTGTTGGCACAAACACACACACACAGTGTCTCTCTCCCCGCCCAGCCCCTGGAGCCCGACCCCGAGGGGACTCACCTACACGGAACTGGATGGCCAGGTGCTGCAGGCCAAGCGGGGTGGGGCGTCTCCTGCCCCCGAGCCCGTCCTGTACGCTGCCATTGATGTCAGCCAGGAGCCCCACGGGCAGCGCCCCTGGAGTGCAGGGGAGCCCCCCCACCCTCCGGCATAGCGTGAACCCAGGGGGGAGTCACTGGAGAGACGGGGCAAGAAGCATCGGCCACCAGGGGGTGACAGAGTGATTCTCCCCCAGAGAACGGACTCGGCTTATAGCCCCCCCACAGCCCTCCCTCCAGCTGGTGGTGCCCCACCCAGCCCCACGAGTAGGGGGTCGGGGGGCTCAGCACCAGGCGGGGGAGGGGACACACCGATGCAGCTTGTTTGTGCTACTTGCATCCTGTTAATCTCCAGATCTGTAATAAACACAGAACCACAAACCAGCCTGTGATGTTCCCCTGGTGTTACCCGGCCGGTGAGCTGCTCGGTCACTCCAGCCCTCGACTCTGGGAGCCAGCCCCACCCTGCTCCGCTGGGAGACCCCCACTCCCAGGCTGTTCACAGGCAGCCTCTGGCGTGTGAGCGGCTCCCAGCTCCGGGAGTGAGCACTCTGGGCAGCCGCTGCTTGGACTGTGCAACCGAATGTCACCAGCCGAGATCTCCAGTCCCAGACACCCCCCTGGGAACCTCCGTCCTGCAGCGCCCAGTTCTGCCGCTGGACGCCGCAAGCGTCTGTGAGTGTCAGGGGGGCTCACGTGGCTCAGGCCTGACGCCTTGGTAAACCGATGGGTGCCGGGTGTTACTAGCTCCCCCGTCCTCCTCCCTTCCCCAGTATCCTCCCCTCACCTGCCCTGGGGAAGCCTTCAGCCTCCGCACGCTCACACTCCCTGCACGGCTGCTGCTGGCCCCTGGGGAGCAGGCGGAGCTGCTGGTGCTGGAGCCGGGGTCACTCATCTCCCTCATTCAGTCAGGCACATCAGCCCCTGTCCCCGCTGTTGTAGGAGCAGCAGTGATCTGTATGTTCTGTAAAACCTGTGTGCTCCAAAGGTCCGTTACACTCCCTCCCCCCCCCGTTGTCTACTCTCCCTCTTTGAACACCTGTGACGTGGCTTTCCTCCTCCTCCCCCTCCCTCCTGGAATACTTGTGGGGTGAACGGGCTGCTTGAGCCGCTGCAAGATCAGGAGAGCTGCCAGGTAGACAAGGTGCCTGGGAGTCTAATAGGGTGACCAGACGTCCCGATAGAATCGGGACCATCCCGATATTTAGTTGTTTGTCCCACGTCCCGGCCATTTGTCCCGATATTTCGCACTCCGGGGTTGGTTTGTTTTTTTGCTCCGCTGGCGGCCCCCCCCCCCCCCCAGTGGGCCGATGTTTTTTGCCTCTCAACTGGTCACCCTAGACGCGGATTAGGCAGCACGGCCCGAGGTGGAGTGTGACCAACCGGACGCGGCCAAGTCATCTCTAGTCGCAGGCCATGAGGAGCAGGTCCTTAAAGGGGGAAGGGGCCGTGTGCTCGTCTGTACGCTCACAAGCGTGTACCTCCCGTGGATCAAGGCCCTTCGCCCGGACCGCCTGGCCAGGGGTTCGCTGCGTTACATTCCATCGGGCCTCGGGAAGACTTACCTTCATCGCACCGTCCATCACTGTGCTGTGGGACACTTACCTTGAAGGATCCTGACGCCTCCAGTGCCGTGCCTGTCCTGGGAGCGTGAGTATGCGAGTGTGAGTGTGACACCCTCTCCGCTCCCTTCTTTTGAGCTTAGCGATCAGTATAATAAACGTGCTGCTTTCTGCCAAACTCTGGTGGGTCATTAGTCCTCCCTAAGCTTACTTAGCTGGCCCAATTTCGGGTAACACCCGCAATCCCCATCCCCAGGGGTCTCTACAGCCCCCATCCCCATGTGTCTCTGCATCCCCCTTCCCCATGTGTCTCTGCATCCCCTGTCCCCAGACTCAACGCTGTCACCCCACTAGCTCCTGAGCCCCAGTCTGTGACCCCCCAGCACCCCTGGGTGCCCCACTCTACTCTAACCGGGCTCTGCGGCAGGTGCTGTGATGAACTTCTGCTCCTGGGGGATTCTGCAGCACGGGGCAGGCACACAATTTATTTCCCCGCAGAAAATACATTCTGCCCCAGAAGTGCTGCAGTTCCGCCTCTTCCCACCAGGGGCCGCTGTGGCGCCAGAAAAGGCTGGGTTCATGCTGCTGGGTGGTCTGGCGCCACGGCGGCCTCTGGTGGCTATAAGCGTGTATTTTGGGTAAGATCCAAGTTATAATTGAACCTGGGTGTGTGGCTGACCCTTTGGGGTTGGAAGAACCTTTTCTTTTATACGATGAGATCAGATTTTCAGTTCATCATCATCATATCTGACGTGTGTGTCTGGATGGAGGCCTGAGGCTGGGCACTTTAAGGGAACTGTGGAGTTTGGACGTCTGAGTAACCAGTGAGGTACCGTAGAAGCTGTTTTGTGCTGGTTGGTAAATCTAAGTATTGGAACATCCACCAGCGTTTGGGAGGTTTGTCTGCCCCGTTCTGTTTGCAGTTCACCCTGATTGAGTGATCTCAGTCGGCTCCCACAGGCAACATGGTCGCAACAGTCCCTGGGATCGTGGATTCTTTCCTTGAGGGGTGTTGATGAGCCATTAACACTGTCTGGCTGGTCCTTTGTTGCAGCTGAAAGGTTGGCTGCGGGCATCTCCCAACCTCACAACTTATTTCAGTAGCACACACAGAACGTCCCATACGAGGATCACACCTACAGTAACTCCTCCTTTAATGTCACCCCGTTAACGTTGTTTTGTCGTTACGTTGCTGATCAATTAGAGAACAGGCTCGTTTAACGTTGTGCAAGGCTCCTTTATATCATTGTTTGGCAGCCGCCTGCTTTGTCCACGGCTTGCAGGAAGAGCAGCCCATTGGAGCGAGCTGGTGGGGGCTTGGAACCCGGGTGGACCGGCAGCCCCCCATCAGCTCCCCTCAATACCCTGTGCGGGAGCCGCCCAGCAGGTATCAACTGCCGGGAAGTTCAGCTGTCCCCCCCCCTCTTCTGTGCGCTGCTCCGGTCCTCTGCCGTGGTCCGGCTCGCGGGAGCCGCCGGCTTGCTGCACGGGGGAGGTGGGAAAAAGGGGGGCTAATGTCAGGGGGTCCCCCTCCCCCTGCACCCCATCTCCACAGACAGGGAGGGGGAACGACAGGGCTCAGGACAGAGGGAGCTCGCTGGCAGCAGCTGCTGTCTCAACTTGCCGATCTACTTAAAAAGGCAATGTACTTAGAGTGGGGTCAACGTACTTAAAGGGGCAATGTTCGTCTCTCTCCCTTACACACACTGTGTGTGTCTCTGTCTCTCTCTCCCATGCTGTGTCTCCTCCTTCTACTTGTGCCGCTTTGTAGAGCATGAGGCTGCACTAACAACAATGTGTTAACCCTGGAGGGCTCAGCTGAGTGCGAGTTCATTTAGCAGTAAAGCTCCCAGGGAAATATCCCTCCCTCTGACTCCACCACCTCAACCAAGCTTCACACTCATCATTGTGTACAGGATTCAATTGTTTGTTTAAACTTATACTGTGGGGGCAACTTCCATTGTCCCCCCTTCCCTGCCACTGCCCTGCCCCCCTCAGCTCCTTCCCCCCATCCCCGAAAGTTCCCCCACATTCTCCCACCCCCTCTGTTCCCCTGCCCTCCTACTGCCCCTCCCATCCCAGGTAGCTGCCATTTCCCAGAGGGCAGCCTGGTGCCCAGCCAACTGGGGACACTGGGAGATGGTGGCCCTCTTAACTGAGGGCAGGGATGGGCATTTGAGGGGAAACAGGGCAGGGGATGGGAGTATGAGGAGGAACGGGCCGTGGAGGGGGCAGGGTGTGCAGGGGGCAGGCTCAGGGGATTTGAAGGGGAACAGGCCGGGGGCAGGTTAGGAGACGTGGGTAGGCAAGTGTGGCAGGTATTAGTTGTGGGTGACAGGCTGTGGGGTGACTCTGATAGGCAGCAAATCTGCTGCTTGTCCCCCTCCTTCTCCATGGGCCTGAGAGCAGCTATGGGGGTACTTTCCTGAGCAGTGGGGGGCAGCTGGTGAGCAGGGTGGGGTTAGGGATTTAAGAAGCCCATTGGGACCATCTGGCCGGGCTCCTGAACCATCTTCAAACACTGCCCCCGAGTCACAGTGCCCCCGGTGATACCCCACTAGACCCCACTCCCCTCCTGGAGCCGGGAATGGAGCCCCCTGACCCCCAGCTTCCTGCTGCCCTCTAGCCAATGGCGTATAAACAAAGCCTGTGTCACGTCCCTCTCCAGGGGCCTGGCCACATAACCACTGACAGTGTCTCCTCCAGCTCGGGGGCAGGGTCTCTGCGGGGGCATTAGAAGGTCCCTGGGTCTCTCCCAGCTGGTGACCCATTGGGGGCCCAGGATGGAATTTCTCTTTCTCTGATTTTCTTTTGAACCTAGTTGATTTAATTCACACGCTGAGAAAAGCCCCTTAGAACCAGGCGTTACAGTGTAAAGCCACCATCACCGCTCAGCTATGGCGCAAGGGGCAGCAAACCCAGGGGTTCCCCATCGCACCCGCTCCTCACTCGGTGCCACGGCTCGTGTCGCAGGTGGGCAGGATGGCAGGCTGAGCGGGAAGGCTGCAGAGTGAAACGCTCTAGCACCAGGAAATGCCACAGTTACGGTTTCCTGAATGACCTTAACTCTGCCCCCTCCATTACAACACCAGCCTGTAATTGCATGATCACATATTAATTTTACCTACATGGGTCACCAACCGGGCTTGAACCCAGAATGAAAAGGGGATGGAATTTTAATGGAAATCGTGGTCAGTGGAAGATTGAAGGCCCCAGACCCAGTGGTCGCCCAGCTCTTAGCCTGATGCACCTGCCTCAAGGCTGCAGGGTACATTGAGGGTGACCTGTCCCCCCTCTTCACAGAGACACAGACAAGCTGTGAGCTGCGTGACGCTTTGCCAGGCTGACAGCCCCCGGGTTTCTTGCGTTTTGCAAAGCCCTCTGCTTACTCTGACCGCACTAGATTTCGCCTACAGATTAGAGACAATGTGTGATGGACTCAGGAAGAGACGACACATCGTCGACTTCCTGTAACTGGAGCCACCAGCTGAGTTGGTTATTTGGGGCTCGGTGTACCTGGGCACTGGGGTGTTGGAGACAGGGCTGAGAGGCCCCTTGCTACCCTATCATGGCATCTGCTCTCATCATCCTTCACCTCTGTGAGTATGGGAGACAGCCAGAGCGTGTATCCATGTGGGTGTGGGGGGGTATCTGAGACCTGGACGTGTGTCCATGGCGGGGCTGATTTGAGACCAGCATGTGCCCGTGGGGCAGGTGGGAACTGAGTCCCTCTGGGATCTGGTCCCTAACGAGCCGTCTTCCTTCCAGGCTGCTGGCTGGCCGGGCAGAGCGGGGTGTCCAGACGTGAGTATCTGTGGGGCAGGGGAAACTTTAGTGTTCAGGACGGGGAGGTTGCGGGGAAGCGATTTCAGGCCTATTCATACCCACAGCAGCCTCGTGGGCAAGGGCTTAGCACCCGCTCGCCCCCCACTCCATTGCCCTGGGTCCTGCCATATTTTCTGCCTCCCCTGAATGAGGACTGGCCAGATCCCTGCTCCCAGCCGCCTGCCCGCCAAGGGTGAGTGGCGGGGTCCAGTGGCTGAAGACAGGGGTGCGTGTGCATGGCGGGTGGATGGGCGAAGTCGCAGTGAGCAGGACCAGCCAGTCACCAGCTGGGCCATCAGCGCAGCCCCTGCTGCATGCCAGGTCTTGGCCAGCAGCCCCCCCCCCCCCCCCGTCCCGTTTCTTGCCGGCACGAGCTGCGGCGGCTGGTGGGTGCGGGCAGGTGCCAGGCAGCGGCTGGTCACGTGTCACCTCTGCTGCCCACCCATCGGCCCTGTATGTGCTCCCCTCTGGCTGTCCCCTCCCTGCTTTGCCCCTTCACTTCAGGAGGCGGCTTAACCCCTTCCTACCCGCGCTGTAGCTGGGGGACAGGAGGCGACTGGGTTATGTGGGTGGCCAGCAGCAGCCTGGGGGTGTTTGCTGCCTTTCCACACTGTGCGGGCAGGAAGGGACAAGCTGCTTCCAGCCATGGGGGATGGGGGGAGAGATGAGCTCTGCAAAGACATGGGCCAGGGCATCCCTTCCCCCCGCCCCCCACTCCTCTCAGGTGGCTGGAAGCAGCTCCTGTCCCTTCCCTCCCGCACAGGCCGAGAGGCAGTTCTGGTGTGAACCCTAGCAGAGATCTGGGGAGCGGGGGAAGGCATGTGATCCTCTGTCTCTCCCTCACACACACACACACACACACACACACACACACACACACACACGTTGCCTCAGGATGACACAGCGCCAGACACCAGGAGAGGCGGGTCCGTCCCCAGGTGCCCAGCCCCAGGCATGGAGGCTGGAGAGCGCTGGGCAGGGAGCATCCTGTTGGTCAGTTGCACCTCCCGCCCCTGTGATAGAGGGGTACGGGAATGAGTGTGCGTGTGTGTGTGTGTGTAAAACTTCTTCCCATGGTGGGGGATGGGGTGTGTGTATCACCCCTCCCCTCGTGAACCCTAAACCTTAAAGATAAGAAGGTCAATCAAAAGTATCCAGCTACGCAGCATTTCTGTTTAACAGGGGCTCAGTCACCTTGATGTTAATTTGAATGTTTGTGCTGCGTAGTTCTGATTGGTTGCCATTGAACTCGTTTGAATACGAGTAATTTTACCAGATGTCCCATATTCAGCATAGGGAAATATGGTCACCTCCTGGTGGGCTGAGATCAGAGCCCAGCTCTGCCCCCAGTGCAGTCAGGAGTGACTCCGGATTGACCCTCAGGGCTGAGATCAGAATCCAGCCCACAGGTTCCCTGTGGATGCAGTGAGGGGTCTGTTACCCCAGCGCTGTCCCTGGAGCCGGGCGCTAAGGGCAGGTTACAGACACACGGGGAGGGGTTTGTGTCTCCCCATCTCACTCCTGTTTGTGTGTGAACGCAGAGCTCCCCGCACCCGCACCCTCCATCTCCGTCAGCCCCAGCAGGGTGATCGCCCGGAGGGGAGCCATCACCATCTGCTGTCAGTGTCGGTGCGGGGCCAGGAGGTTATTTCTGTATAAAGGTGGAATTGAAATCCGGGAGCTGGATGCTGCTGGGGACGGGGGTATTCACCATCCCCAGCGCCAGATGGGCAGACAGAGGGGCCTACATGTGCTGATCTCGCTTCAGATCAGAGCCGCCCAACTGGTCGGATCCCAGTGACATTGTGCAGATCATTGTAGTAGGTGAGGGGCCCAGATCGGAGTCCGCACTCCCAGCCCCCACCCAGCCAGACCATCATGGGGGTCTCTGGGAAGATGGGACACTCCTTGGGATGTCACTTAACTTGCTTTTGCCTCCATTTCCCCTTGTATGAATGGGGGATAATCATCCTTCCTGCACCTTGTGTCTGGTTAGATCGTCAGGACTTGGCTTTAGGGTGGGGGCTTTTACTCAGCATGTCTGTGCAACACCCAGCACCTCTGACTCCCAGCCCTCTCCCAATCTAACCATTAGACCCCACTCCCTTTCCAGAGCCAGGGATAGAACCCAGGAGTCCTGGCTCCCAGGCTGCAGGGCCCCATTAAATAGGTAAATGGGTCCAGAGAGTTGCTCTAGATTTCGGTCCTCGGGCAGTTTCGGGGGTAGCTCCCAGGAATCTCTGGGATGTCGGAGAGGTTACTCTGGCTGGGTTTTCTCCCAGGGGCCCCATATCTGGGACCATGCGGTGAGGACGGGGCGCAGTGACTGTGCCAGGGTCTGTCTCACGGCCTGTCTCCTTCTCATTGCAGAGCTCAGCTACCCAAAACCCTCCATCTCCCTGCGCCCCAGTGGGGGGGTCGCCCTGGGGGGAGCTGTGACCATCCGGTGTCAGGGTCAGCACCAGAACGTGAGGTTCCTTCTGTACAAAGATGGAAACCCGACCGCGCTGCAGGGCGTGGAGCTGGCTGGGAACGTGACTGAGTTTCCCATTCGCAACGTGAGCTGGAGAGACGCAGGGAGCTACCGCTGCTATTATTACCGCCGTTGGTACAGAAGGTTCATCTGGTCACATCCCAGTGACCCCGTGGAGCTGCTGGTAGCAGGTGAGGGGCCCGGCTCAGCATCCCCCCTCCCAGCCCCACACTCTGCCGGACCCTCAGGGGCAGGGGCATGTGCAAGGGGGGAAGCAGGCACAGGGCCCCCCCGAATCAGTGGGGCTGGAGCACAGAACTCCTCCGGGGAGCAGAGCCAGCTCGTCTGGCTGCGGGGACACACAAAGTGCCCCCTCAAAAGCGGCTACATTTATATTCCTGTGCACGCCCCTGATCAGGGGGTCTCTGCGCCAATGGGACGCTCAGAGCCAGGCTCTGCCCTGAGCCCTGGGCCCAGCAGAGGGGGCGCCTGTGTCGGGGGCAGGGATGGAATCACTGATGGGTTGCCCAGCCAGGGGCAGCAGCAGCCGCTGGAGGTTTGGGGCTGAGGGAGGGGGGATCCTTTCCCCGGGGGGAGCTGCAGAGCAGGGGCCTTTCCCAGGGGGATGCTCCCCCGGCTGCCACAGTTCTGCGGACCCACAGAGGAGTCGATCCCAGGGGCTGCCCAGCTGGCCCCGCCCCCAGCCTGCGACTGCCTTCCAGGGCCGGCTGCGTGATGCCCACCTGGGCTGGGGGCTGTCGGGTTACAGAGCAGTGGGAGCTGCACACGTTGGCTGCTCAGAAGCAGCCTGGAAATAACAGCTGTGGGGAGACCCCAAGGATTCCCGGCAGGGGAAGTGGGGGGAGCTCGAACCTGGGGTGGGATTTTTTTGTTCTGGGGAGAGAAAGAAAGAAACCAGCGGGGGACAGCAGCCAGCAGCTCCTCGCTCGCCCCAGCGCTCCTGGCGGAAATTTCTGGTAGAGTTTGGAGGGAGGCTGCCCAGCGCCGGGGAGAGACACCAGCAGCCAGCGAGGTACCAACCGGCACCAGAAATGCAGGGACCCAGCGAGCGGGAGCCAGTGGAAAGGGACCCGGTGGCCGAGCTGTGTCATCGAAGGGGCCAGGCACAGAGCTGGCAGGGGGAAAGTCCCGTTGAGAAGGGGCAGAGGTGGCAGGAACAGGGGGAGGCAGTCGGCAGAGAGAGGAAAGACAGAGGCAGGAGGGGGAAAGTTACAGGAAGAACCGGGCAGTGAAACACACACAAAAAAATGAGTCTCTAAGTTACCTAAGCAATTGTTAGAAAACGACAAGGGAAGCGAAGCACGAATGAAACGTGACAGAAATGAGCTGTGAGGAAAGAGAAACGGGCTGAAGAAATGAGGAGGACGTGACCTGTAGCGAAAGTAAAAGCAAAGAGAATGGACACAACGTCCGCCCGGCACCTTCAGGGGCAGCAACAGGCAGGGAAAAATTGTCCGAGAGCAAAGGGACTCCAGAAAAAGCAGCGGGGGGCAGTTGTTGCATTGAGAAGCCGACCCATCGCCTGGAGAAATCGCTGCAGGTATCTGAGCTGGAGCTCAGAGCAGCAAACAGAGACGGCGCAAGGGGATGGCTCAAGATACAAGAAACCAGCCTAGGAACAGAGAAACCGCGAAAGGACCATGAAGCGGTGGGGTCTGGCCTAGTGCTTCGTATGTTCTTGAAGGAACATAAATCCACACCGTGTAGAAGTCAAGCATAGGAGTTTATTACACACAGCGCTGGTGGAGTGTCACCTTGCTTATTAGGCTCAGAGACACTGTCAATTAATCTATTACAATAGAATAGTCTCAAGTTAGCAAGTTAACATTTAATTAATACTTTGATAAAATGTTATTAGTATAAAATATATATGTGGAATTCTGATTTGGGGTCCATAGGAATGAAACAACTCCTCTGATTGTCCAACAGATACATTCCTAGGGATTAAAGCAAAGAAACAGTGAAAGTAGATATGGGAATAAGAATTGTCTCGTTTGTGTTTTAAGGCAGGCATTGGTCCCTGGGAAAGGGAGGTGGGAGGATAACATATCTTATACTGACATGTGCCAACCTTTCATAAACTCAAGGTTGGATGTGTGGGAAGAACTTCTCCCTACAGAAGAAACTAACAGAATAGGAACAGGGATTCTTTGTTCAATTTGCAACTCAAATCAGACAGAATTATTCAGTTTTCAGCTCCAACACTTGGCAATTTGCTGACTACACTTCTTTTAGCTGAGCAAGATTATGTTCTGTTTATTCTGCTTCTCTTAGCTAATCACTGTTTGCTTCTGGT
This sequence comes from Mauremys mutica, assembly GCF_020497125.1. Lineage (NCBI taxonomy): Eukaryota > Metazoa > Chordata > Testudines > Geoemydidae > Mauremys > Mauremys mutica. The sequence goes on along the minus strand of NC_059086.1, from coordinate 35,093,325 downwards.
CTCTTGACCAAACTCTGGATGTCGGGTCTGGAAAAGAACTGGCACAATCCATATACCAGGTTGTTATATAAAATGTACATGGATTCTAACCCTTCAGTTCTAACGCCAGCTCCTGGGGCTCCATGAATGTAAATTGTTGCCATGAAGTGGGTTTAATTCAGCCAATGGCAGTTACTGGTCAGGCAGCTCAGCAATAGTTCCCAGTGTGACCCTCCCCAGCAGTTCCTGCCACACCAGCGAACTCTGATTCACTTGTGGTCATTCCCCACTGAACTGATTTCTCCTTCCCCAGCCCATGGAGATAAAACGCAATTGGCCTCTAGGTCCCCTCGGCCTCTCCTTGCCCTGCCCCAGCCACTCCTCCATGGACTCCTGGCAGATGGATCTGTGCCATTGCCCTGCTGAGGGGTGGGGGACCTTGTGTCTCTTGTGTCGCTAGCCCAGCTCTCTCGGTCTTGCATTCAGGGGAAAAGCATCCAGGAGACTCTCCCTGCAGCCTCTGTATTGGCCTCGTCACTGGGGCTGGGCTGTGGGGCCGGGGTGCAGTGACTGTGCCGGGGTCTGTGTCTCACAGCCTGTCTCCTCCTGCCTGCAGAGCCCAGCTACCCCAAACCCAACATCTCCCTGCGCCCCAGCGGGCAGGTCACCTTGGGGGGAGCCGTGACCATCCGGTGTGAGTGTCGGTGTCGGGGAGCGAGGGTCCTTCTGAGTAAAGCTGGAGACCCGGACGCACGGCGCTCGATGGACCCCGTGGGGGACGTAGCTGAGTTTCCCATCCGCAGCGTGAGCCGGGGACATGCAGGGAACTACAGCTGCCAATATCGCACCAAGTGGGACCCGCCCGTCTGGTCGGAGCCCAGCGACCCCGTGGAGCTGGTGGTATCAGGTGAGGGGCCTGGCTTGGTATCCTCATGTGCAGCCCCCCCCCCACAGCCAGACCCTCAGGGGGTCTTGGCCCCTGTCATGAATAGTTAGTAAAGGGTTAAAGCATAGTACCTGGTGGGCACCTGACCTGAGGACCAATCAGGGAAGAGAATTTGAAACTCCTAGGAGGGAACTTTTTCCCTCTGTTTGGCGGGGGTGTTGTCTTTGGCCGTTTGGAGTTACAAGAGTCCAGATGTTTTAATCAAGTCTACCAGCTTCCACCTTTCTGAACTAATTTCTTCTAGTCAAGATAGGATTATTAGATAAGATCCCACCGCTACCACCATGTCCTGGTCTGCACCCTCACTTGAAACTTGGGGGTTTCAAAGTGAGGACCAGCATGTATTCCCCCACCCTAAAATCCTAGGGTAGGTCCCCTTTGCTGCCACCACCGCGGTCAATACGTGGGCCAGGACACCCCTGTTTCCCTTCAAAGACACTCCCTGGGAACACAGATCAACTCACAGAGGAGGAACCTTCCCCCTCCCCTCTCTTCCCTCTCTCCAGCCTGCTCCGGAGAGAGAGATACCTTGATTCAAACTCCTTGAATCTCCCACACACAGGGAAGCAGCCCACTTCCCCCCTCCCTCTCTGCTAGCCACTCTGTGAATCACCGAGAGAGAGCGTCTTAGCCCCTTCCGCTATCCACAGTGGAAGGAATTTAATCAAATCTTTATAGAAAGAATTTATTAAAAGAAAACAAGAAAATACAGAATCTCTATGAGTCCAAGCTGGACACTCATAGGGTATAACCTTGCTAAGTTCTGGAGAGAATCCTCTCTCTTTCTCAGTACAACCAGTACAAGCAGAATTAAGAATAATCAATAACAAACACACAGAATTGCAAACATAGGATTATTAGATAAGGACACAAAGTATCTTTCTAATACTCACTATCTTGACTAGAAGAAATTAGTTCAGAAAGGTGGAAGCTGGTAGACTTGATTAAAACATCTGGACTCTTGTAACTCCAAACGGCCAAAGACAACACCCCCGCCAAACAGAGGGAAAAAGTTCCCTCCTAGGAGTTTCAAATTCTCTTCCCTGATTGGTCCTCAGGTCAGGTGCCCACCAGGTACTATGCTTTAACCCTTTACTAACTATTCATGACAGCCCCGATGGGACACTCAGAGCCAGGCTCCGTCCTGAGCCCTGGGCCCAGCAGAGGGGATGCCCAGATGGGGAGCAGGGACGGAGTCACTGGGGGGTTCCCCAGCCAGGGGGCAGCAGCAGATGCTGGATTTTCAGGGCCGATGGCTGGGTGCTCGGTGCCCTCCCTCATCCCAACTAATGCTCATTTTCATCCCACAGAGGAAATGGACCCAGCTGGGCCCCAGGAGATGGATCCCCCCCCAACGGAGCCAGACGGAGAAGGTGAGAAGGAGAAATGGAACAATTCACCCCCCAGGGAACAGGGCTCCCGGCTCAGACGCCCACGGGGCCATTCGGGCCGTTTGGAGGGGGATGGTCCCTGCAGACAGAACTGATGGGTTCAGTTCTTCTAGATAGAGGGTGATGGACAGATCCATGGGACGGACGGTCACGGGTCAGTGAGAATGTGGGTCCTTGGGGACGTAGGGCGGTGGATAGATGGGAGCACATCTGAGGACAGATTGAAAGATGGACTAAGACCTTGTCTATGTGAAAACTGGACCTGAAATGACAAATCCCATGTGGTTCCCAACCCCCACTGGTGATCGCAGAGTGAGTCTGGGCTGTCGGCAGGGGCGGCTCTACGTTTTTGGCCGCCCCAAGCAGTCATGCCCGGGAGGCGCCCCGGAGCCGCGGGAGCAGCGGACCTCCTGCGGGCATGACTGAGGATGGTCCGCTGGTTGCACGGCTCGGCTGGACCTCCCACAGCTGCGGACGGTTCGCAGGTCCGGCGGCTCCGCTGGAGCTGCCGCAGTCATGCCTGCTGGAGGTCCAGCCGAGCCGCGGGACCAGCGGACCGTCCGCAGTCATGCCTGCGGCAGGTCCGGTCGTCCCGGAGCTCCGGTGGACCTCCCGCAGGCATGACTGCGGCAGGTCCGCCGGCCTAGCCTGCCGCCCCCCCGGGAAAGGGCCGCCCCACGCGCGTGCTTGCCGCGCTGGGGTCTAGAGCCGGCCCTGGCTGTCGGTATTAGCCCCCCCCTGGTTTGACACAGCCCCGGCTGGCAGACAAGCTCCCCTGTAGCTCTACAGACACAGGGACGTTCCTCCTCCCAAATAGGAACAGCCGCACCCAGACCTGCTCCGCAGTGACTCCAGGTGTGAATGGCACCTGGCTGGGGCAGGGACCGTCTCTGTGTCCTGTGTCTGTACAGCTCCGAGCACACAGGGGAGCTGGCCCAGGACAGGGGCTCCTGGTAATTAATACCAGTCAGTAATGATTTTGGTTCCGGTTTCCATAGAGCCAGCCAGGGGCTGTATCTGCGCTCAGGGTCTCTCTGGGCTCATCCTCCCCGTTCTGGGATCCCAGGGGCACTGAGCCGGCCTGAATTCCTGGGTCCCGTCCTCTCCCCAGGGACGCCAGCTCAGCCCGGGGAAGAGCTGCCATTGCCGACTGGGGGGAGAAGAGGTTCCCTGTATAACTAACCACAGACACCAGGGCTCCAGCTTTCTCACCCCTACAACCTGCCCTTTACAGATGCTTGTTCTATTCCCACAGGGGGAACCGACCCGACTCAGCTGGGAACGACGCCAACTTTTACTCGCCCAAGCAGCGCGGGGCCAGGTACGAGGGCTGGGGCTAAGAAATCACAATCAATCCCGCCCCGCCAAAACAGCTTTGTGCAGCCTAAGGAGCCACCACCCGGGGGAGCCACGAAGGGCTGGCTGGGTGGGATGGGGACAGATCCCCACAGCAAATGTCCCAGCTGAACCCCCCTCGGCCTCATTTCATATGTGGGGGTGTCACTGGGCAGATGCCAGATTGGCGTGGTGGGGGCAGGGCCTGGGAGAGCTTCCCCCCAATGCACAGCCCCACCCTGGGGGTCCCACAGACCGGGGTTTTGTGCTGCCCACCGGCACCACAAAGCCACCCTTGTGGGGCACAGCTCGGTGCGTATCCCCCTGGGAGAACAGGGCCGGGGACGGAGAGATGAGGATAACGATCCCGTGTATCCCGTCTGTCTGTCTGAGTTTACAACCAGCCCAGCGGAATAGCTCAGAAGCAGGGCTCCCCCTTCGCTGGGGTGCTGCCCAGCGGGGTGTCAACCCTGGAACCTACCAACCCAGATAGACACTGTGTTAACTCTGTAACCTGCCAATTCAGAGTGACATGTCATTGACTCTGGAAACTAATGATGGCTTCTGCTGCTGATCACTTCACCAGGGCCTGGTTCTCCCAATGATCTCAGTGCTTCCGCCCTGGCCAGTAGTCCCCTCCCCCTGCCTTCCCGCCACCCATATGATTCCTACACAGAAGTGAGCTGAAGCTCCTGAGAAATTCCCAGGACAGGGGCAGGACCTGAGGGTGGGAGGTGCTACAGGAGCTGGATCCAGCTGGCTTCACAAGCAAGGGGCCTGAGGGACATCCCCCCCACACACCCTGCCCCCACCCCAGTACAGCCCTCTGCCATTGGGAGTGAACCCCCTGACCACTATTACCCAGAATCCCCTCTGCTCCCCTCCCCCCACTAGCCCCATAAAATGTTCTGCTGTGGGTCCCTGGGTCCTTGCGAGAGAGGGTCTGGGGCAGCAGATAACGAACCAGCCGCTCACGGCCTGGTGCTGCTTCCCAGGGGCATCGGAACCAAGCCCAGCACCGGGTCTGACCCACCCCATCATCGCCGGGGTGAGCACAGCGGCCGCCGGCCTCCTCCTCCTCCTCCTCCTGGTCTTCCTCTGCTACAGAAGTGAGTGTCCCGCCCAGCGAGGGGAAGGGTTAAACCCGCTGCTAAGCCGGGCTGGGAAGGGGTCACGGCTTGGATGGGAGACGGGGAAGGAAACCCAGGGGGTGGGGCAGGGGCCCAGCAGGGGGCGTCTCCCCTGGCAGGGAGAGCTGGCCCCAAAGCCCCTGGGCAGCACTAGGGGGCGCTGGGCAGCAGGGGCTGGGGCAGGGGACGCACTAGGGGGCGCTGGGCAGCAGGGGCTGGGGCAGGGGGCGCACTAGGGGGCGCTGTGCTGTAAGAGATGGGGACCTGTTTCTACGATATCCAGGCTCAGCAGCTGGAGGGGATGGGTTTCCCCCTGGCAGAGCTGGGGGGGGGGGGGGATTCTGTCCTAGGCCCCCCATCCCAACTGCCCTGTAGGGCTGAGGGGCAGGGCTGGTACATGGGGATCAGGATTGATTCATGGACGATTCTGCTTCGTGTCTCTGCAGGGAAAGGACCAGCCCCGAGACAGAGCAGGTGAGACCCCAGCTCCACTCCCTACCCCTCATCTACCTGCCCCAGGCCACAGGACTCCTGGGTTCTCTCCCTGGCTCGGGATGGGCAGTGGTGTCTAGTGGTTACAACAGGGGGGGGCTGGGAGCCAGGACTCCTGGGTTCTGTTACTATCTCTCTCTCTCTCTCTCTCTCTCTTTCTCCCCATAGGGAGTCCGAGGTTGCAGCCACAATCTGTAAGTCACACATGAGGGGGCAGCCATGGAGTGGGGGGCAGGGGCCGTGTCCTGTGGGGGGCGGCATGCTGTTGTGGGTGCAGCCGTGACTCACTGTTTGCCTCTGGGGCTCCCCGCCCCACTCTGTGCCTCAGTTTCCCTGGCTGCACCGTGTGGCTACTGACCCCGCCCCACCCCAGTGTGCTGGGAGGCAGGTGGGCAAGTCTGAGAAGGGCTCAGATGGGGGGGGCGTGGGGGGCTGGGCCTGGGGCCCTGATCTGGGCCCAGCCCCTCACCAAGGGGGTGTCTCCATTCCACAGACCGCCTCGTGGGTGAAGGGAAGCAACTGGATGTCTTGGTAAGTTCCACCCAATCCTCGAAACCCCCCCCCCCACCACCACCACCAATGCACCATCCAGCCACTGTCAGAGCCATGTTCTGACGCCAGGCCCCAGACTCTGCCTGGCGCCCCCGTACCCCCTCAGGGCAGACACCGGAGCTGGGGATCAGCAACGAGGATTCCCCCCCGAGAGGGGCGGGAAACCCAGAACACAGAGAATAAGAGCCTGACCCTGCACCCCCCCAAACTCACCCCGATCCCCCTCAGGCCTTCCTGCAAACGTTTGCCTGTGTCTGAGATTTGCAGAGGGTCAGCAGAATTCCGGGGGGGGCCGGTGCTGGGGGTGCTCTGTGGGCTGGAGAGGGTGGGGGGGGGGTGGGGTGTTGCTGGATTCCCTGGGGGGGGGCCAAGAGCAGCTCTGGGGAGCCCCCTGCTGGACAGGACAGAGCGTGTCAGAGCAACTGTGCATGGGGTGGGGCTGTCGGGGGTCATCGCTGGTTGCTGGGATCTCAGCTGGTGTTGCTGGTGTTGGCGCACGCGCTCACACACACACACACACACACACACACACACCGGTGTCTCTCTCCCCTCCCAGCTCCAGGAGCCTGACACCGGCGCCGAGGGACTCACCTACGCCGAGCTGGACGGCCGGGCGCTGCAGGGCAAGCGGAGGGGCCCGGGCCCGGCCCCCGAGCCCGTCCTGTACGCCGCCATCAACGTGAGCCGGGGGCCAAACGGGCAGAGCGCCCCCCACCAACCCCCATAGCGTGAACCCAGGGAGAGTCATTGGAGGGACAGGGCAGACAGAGTGATTTCTCCTCCCCCAGAGAACAGACTCGGCTTATAGCCCCCCCCCCGTAGCCCTCCCTCCAGCTGGTGCTGCCCCATCCAGCCCCACGGGTGGGGGGCCAGGGGGGCTCAGCACCAGGACGGGGAGGGGAATGCACCGAGGCAGCTGTTTGTGTTATTTTGCATCCTGTTAATCTCCAGATTTGTAATAAACACAGAACCACAAACCAGCCCCCCCTGAGTAATCCACAGCACCCCTGTACCTGCTCTGGGAGTGTGTGTTACACCTGGGGGAGAGGGGAATCGCTCTGGGGTGGGGCACAGGGGCTGGGTATCCAGGTGTTACCCGTGGTTCTTTCAACCCAAAGCTCTTGGTAACTTTTACTCCGTGCGAGGTGGTGTCAGGAAATAAATCAGGGGAGACGTGGCCGCCCGACCGATAGATGGCTGCACAAAAAGGACAACACAAGAGTGCTCTCACTTAAAAGCTAAACTTTACTTCGTCTCAAGCACTCACACACGTCCGCAACAGGTTAGTAAAACACCCCCAACCCTTGATAATTACCAAAGCTGGGTGTGGCTCTTGAGTGACACAGCGGCAGGCTTCCGGTGGCCAAATCTTGTGTCTGTCGGTGGGGACCGCAAGATGTATCCAGGGGGAGAGTCCAAACAAGTCCCAAAAGAGTCCAACTATCTCAAACTCCCCCCTCCCCTTATTTATACATTAGTGACACGTCCCTTAAAGCAAACTTAAGTGAGCAGTTTCAATGGCCAAGCAAGAGGTTCCTTCTGATTATTGATTAACCGGATATGGGTTTTTCCAGCGTCTGCAGCCTTGAGACCCCAATAGACATTGCTGGGGCACATCCTGCTCTTCTAAAATGCACGTATCAGCAACTTCAACACAATTCTTATCAGGAAGGACATGTGGGGGGTCAAGCTGCCCTTTCTGAGTTTTGCTCATGGTCAGATGTGGCGAATCATGGTTGGGGTGTTTCCCCAAATTAATGCCAGGTTTCTTTCCCCTTTTTATTCACAGTTCTCTCTGCTCTAGACGGACTCAGGGCTTGCGCGTGGGGCAGGGTCGTCTCTTACAGACATGCAGGGGGGCTGTTTCATTTCCCGAGATGACTGGACGGAGGCTCGAGCTGCGTCTGTGTTGCATTGTTAGGAGGGAGCCCTGGATATTGAACCCGGCCCTGGTTGCTGCCGACTCCCCCTGGCAGAAGGTTACACATTAGCACGTATTAATTTTAGCTACATGAGTCATGAGCTGGGTTTGAAACCAGAATGTAACACGGGGGAGGATCTGCATGGAAATATTTACAATGGTCAGACGAAGATTGAAGATCAGACTCTGTGGTTTCCGGGCTCCACCTCCCCCAGGCTGCAGGGTACATTGAAAATGACCTTCCCCCCTCCCCACAGAGACAGGGACAAGCTGCAAACTAACTATATGACACCTGCCCAGGCTGAGGGCCCCTGGGTATCCTGGATGTTGCAGGGACCTCAGCTTACTTTGACCGCACTAGATTTGGCTGCAGATTAGAGACAATGTGTGAGGTATCAGGAAGAAGTGGGCCGGCAGCTCGCAGGGAGCTACAGCTGCAGCTACCAGCTCCTGCCTCTCGTCATGCGCCTGCAGCTCTGTGGAGCTGGTGGTAGCAGATGAGGGGCCCGGCTCAGTGTCTCCGCTCCCAGCCTCACATCCAGCTGGACCCTGGGGGCGGTCGGCATCGATGGGACGGTCAGAGCCAGGCTCTGCCTGGAGCCCAGCAGAGGGGACGTCTGGCTGGGGAGCAGGGATGGAGTAATTGGGCATCCGATATCATCTGTCCCCAAGCCCAGCCTCTATCCTTTGTCTTCTCTCGGGGTAAACAGGGTCGCCTGGGCCTCCTCTCCCCTCTTCTGTCCTCTGTCCTCCTCTGGCTGGAACTGGCTGGTCAGGTCACCGGGGTCCTTGTCCTCCCACTGGCCAGAACCAGCTGTGACTCCTGAGCTGGTCTTCCAGGTCACCAGTCATTGGGGTATCCATTTTCCAGGCCATTGGCTGGGGTCCGGTTCTGTCGCAGGTCCTCTGTAGTAACAAACTCCCTCTCCCCTCACCTCGTTAAACCAGTAACACCCAGGGACACTGCGTCCTACTCCGTCACATGCAAACCATTGGAAAACCAAGAAAAAAAACCTGGAAATCCCCCACTTTGTCACACACGGCAGAGGTTTGGGGAGAGCTCCGGGCCCTAACAGACAGCAGGGACCGTCGGGACACAGGGCACCCCAGGGGCCATGGTTTGTGGGCAGCACCCCCCGAGCCTGTGGCCTCCGGGTCACGCTCCGACACAGCCACGCCGGAGGGGACGTGGGATCGTCCCCCCAGCCTGAGCTGCCTGGGGGGTCGTTCGCACTGTTGTGGCTGTTGAGCCTGTGAAGTGGCCCGGCTGCGAGCTCACGTGTAAAACCCATGGGCAAGTTCCCCAGCTGTGCTAAGGCCCCGGAGAACCAGGGGAAACTGGGGATGACGCTGAACATTGTAACCCGGGCGAGAGAACCAGCCACAGATGCTGGGTTGGTCTGACCCGAAAAGCCCCCTGGCTACAGCCCCACGACTGTCGACATCACGCTGAGCGAAAACAGAAGCTGGAACCAGGAGTCAATAGCCCCAAATTGGTGGGAGGGACTTTTGGGCCTAATGAGGGGGCAAAATAATGAGGGGGCGGGACGAGGCCGCCCACTTCCCCCTCGCTGAGTTCCTTAAAAAGAGCCCACAATGGGCTCAACTCTCTCTCCTCTCCGGTCCCCCCTTCTGTCCCGGCTCAGCTCGTCTCATCTTCATCTTCCCCCAGCTCAGCCCCGGCCCCCAGCGCTGCAGCCCCTCGACTCCTCTAAAGGACGTTTGCCCTGAGAGGCTGGAGCCGGCCGGCCTGGCTCTTGTTTAAGGACTTTTGTGTTCCCCCCTGCAAGCTGGAAGTCGTCCCATTGCCGTGACCTGCAGCCCCCATCGCGCCCGTGGGGACAGCTGATTGGCAGCGCCGGGAAGGCCCTGGAGATCCTTCTCCCTTCCCTGGTTGGGTTATTTTCCGCCCCGCTGTGTCTCTCCTCCTCTCCTAGCTCACGCTCCTGGCTTCCCATCGGGTGCTGCAATCGGGTGTGTGGCACCTACCCACCTGACCAGCCTAAGGAGAACGGACCCAACGTGGGGCCGGCCCTGCCCGGATTGTAACCACCCAGGGGCCGAGCAGCAGGGGTCGGGGTCGCCTTGCAGCCAACACACCCGCTGGTCACTAACCCGCGTCCACCGCCCGCCACCGTCCCCAGAGGCCGTATTTCACCCCCAGTTCCATCCTCTCTCTCTCCCACCTCCTGTCTGTCCGTTTGCTAGGAACAGGGTCAGCGACCTCAAGCACAGACTGGACTCCATCCCAGCCTGGGACCACCCTTCCCCAGTTCAAGTCTTTGTCCTCCAGATGTTCCTCCAGGTGTTGAGTTGTGGGAAGAGAAGCCCAGGGATTATGTCCCTTCCCCTCATTTGTATTTTCTTCCAGTTTGCTGGAAAGATCTTTGCTGTGACCCAGGGACCAGGCAGTCCCCATTGGTCCAGCAATCTCCATTGTGCACAGTCGCTGGGATAGTGGATTCTTTCCTTGAGGGGTGTTGATGAGCCATTAACACTGGCTGGCTGGCCCTCTATTGCAGTTGAAAGGGTGACAGTGGGCATCTCTCAACCTCACAACATATTTCAGTAGCACACCCAGCAATGCTTCAGAACATCCCACACAAGGACAGCACATACAATCCAAAAAGGGATGAATGTTCAAGAGATCAAGACTTTTAAGATGATGCCTCACAAGGCAACTTTGTACCCAGCTTATCGTAGCTCTATCCTAGTGGTGAATACGGGGGCTCCACGGTGCTAACTTGAGGGACAGATTGTCACACTGTGGTCTTACCGCAGCGCGGCCAGGGCCTCGGCAGGAGGCCTGGGACATGTGAGGAACAGTCTGTGAACTTCCTTTCCCTTGCAGAGGCGGCTTTGTGTGGTGTCCCTGTGCCCACAGGGTAGGGTGACTTGTTTCCTTTAACTTTCCCTATATTTTCCAAAAAAAATTATGAGTTGCTGTTTAATAAATTGTATGTGCTCTGAACTCTATGTACTGATCAGTGGGTCCGGGAAGCAGCCGGCACAAAGAGAGAGCCCCGGAGTGGGGACACCCTCACCCCTGTCCTAAGTGACCACGATAAGACTGGGGGTCAAACCTGCTTCAGGTGTCCCGAAAAACTCTTGTGGTGGCCCCTGTGGGGCCCGGGGCAAATTGCCCCTCTTGCCTCCCCCTCTGGGCAGCCCTGCTGGGTAAAGGGAGTGGGAGCGAGGACTCAGATCCTTTCACTAGCTAATCCCACCGGGGCGAGTATAAACCAGGAAAGTTCCCCACAATAGCGGGACCCTTCCCCCGCTTACACTAGGAGCAGGGTCAGCGGCCACCCTGGCCGTTCGACCAGAGAGTGAAATGAACCGGTTCCTCCCCCCACAGCCCGGCTGTGTTGTGTATTTGGTTGTCATGGGTTTTGTTACTATGGCAACTGAGTTAGACTATTAAGGGATAGCTCAGCCGGTTTCAACCGGCTGAGTGAGCTCTCTGTTTCTGTAAATAAAATGGAGGTTTTGGTTAGCTGTCTGCTCTCTGGCCTCAAGTGATTGCTTCCTACACCGGCTGCCCCAAGGATATAACACTGGCGACGAGGATGGGATCCTGGTGCTGCTCCAGTAACAGAAGGAAGTAGAAGTCAAGGTAAAGACCAAACAAAGAAAAAAAGCTGCTTGTTTGCACTGACTGTGAAAGTGAAACTAAAAATCATGGCTACTCTGACCAGGCCCCTGGAGCCTTTTGATGAGAATACAGAGCAGTGGCATGTGTATACTGAGCGTTTTGAGCTTTTTGGTATTGCAAATGACATTACAGAAGCGAAGAAGGTGCCAATATTCTTAACTGTTGTAGGGGCTAAAACCTACTCTCTGCTACGCAGCTTACTACACCCTGTTAAGCCTGAGACTAAATCTTACAGTGACATTGTGGAAATCCTGGGGTCTCATTTCTCCCCAAAACCACTGGTAATTGCTGAAAGATATAAGTTCCACAAAAGAGACCAAAAGGAAGATGAAACAGTTGTACAATTTGTAGCCATTTTAAAAAAGCTAGCAGAACACTGTGAATTTAAAGAGATGTTAAATGATGCCCTGCGTGACAGGTTAGTGTGTGGCCTCTGCAGTGAAGCTATACGGAAACGCCTACTGACAGAGGCTCAGCTTACATTACAGAAGGCTGTTGATATTGCTGTCTCCATGGAACTGGCTACAAGGGAGGCGCAATACATCGGTGCACCCCCTAGGGTGCAAAAAGTGTCACAAGAACCGACCCACAAAACTGTGCAGAGTCAAGAATGTTACCGCTGTGGTAAGCCAGGACACCAGGCATCAGAATGCTGGTGTAAGGACCTGGTGTGTCGACACTGTGGCAAAAAGGGACACATTGAGTGTGCCTGTAAACAAAAGAAAAAGAGGCCTGTGGTCTGGCCGACAAAAAGAGGAACCTTGCATACCCTAGAGCAGACCCAGGATGATCAAGGTGACACCGCCTCACAAGAGGAAGTGCCACTGCATGTTTTGTCTTTGGCAGCGGGCTCACATGAATACTGGGTAACCCCCTTATTGGAGGGCAAACCTATACGCATGGAACTAGACACCGGTGCAGCTGTCTCGCTGGTTCCTGAGACTGTGTATAAGGTAAAGCTACAGCATCTTCCGCTTAAGGCAACAAAAACTGTTCTGAAGACGTATACAGGTGAAGCTGTGCCCATGTTGGGCACTATTAATGTTAAGGTGGAGCTCAATGGACGGGCGGCTAAATTGCCACTGTTTGTGGTGAGAGGTAACTACCCAGCCTTAATGGGTAGGTCTTGGCTTGGGAAGATTCAGCTGAACTGGGCAGAAGTGCACCGGATGACTAAAGAAGAAACCAGTCTAACCCCTATACTAAGGAAACATGCTGCTGTTTTTGGAGATGATTTGGGAAGTATGAAGGGAATCACTGTGACATTGAACATTAAACCTGGCAGTCCACCAAAATATCTGAAAGCCCGAACTGTGCCATATGCCATCAGGCCAAAAGTTGAAGCAGACCTGGAGCGCCTGGTCACCAATGGAGTCCTAATACCAGTTACCCATAGCTCATGGGCCACTCCTATCGTTCCAATAGTGAAGAAAGATGGCTCTCTCCGGATTTGCGGTGATTTTAAAGTCACTGTCAACCCAGTGTTGTGTGCAGAGCAATACCCGCTTCCCCGCATCGATGACCTCTTCGCAGGCCTGGCTGGGGGACAAAAGTTCAGTAAGATTGATCTGAGTCAAGCATATTTACAGATGCACGTCGATGAAAAGTCCCAAGAGCTGTTGACTATTGTGACTCATAAGGGGCTTTATCGATACTGTCGCCTACCCTTCGGAATCACATCGGCTCCCGCCCTGTTCCAGAGGGCTATGGACCAGATCTTGTGTGGCTTGTCAGGAGTTCAGTGCTATCTGGATGATATCCTGGTCACTGGAAGAAATGAAGAGGATCACTTAAAGAATTTAGAGGCTACCCTACAAAGACTGGAAGAGTATGGCCTACGAGTTTGCAAAGACAAGTGTGAATTCTTCAAGCCCTCTGTTGAATATTTGGGACACATCATCGATTCTGCAGGTCTTCATAAGGCCCCTGCAAAAGTTAAAGCTATTGTGGAGGCTCCCCCACCTCGAAATGTAAGCCAGCTGCGCTCATTTCTAGGACTACTGAACTATTATGGAAAGTTCATCTCACAGTTAGACACACTGCTAAAACCACTTCATGAGCTCCTTGGGCAGAACAAGGCCTGGAAGTCGACTGAAGCCTGTGATGTTGCATTTAACAAAGCTAAGGATGCATTGTTAAATTCTGAAGTTCTAACGCACTTTGATCCATCCTTACCCCTGCAATTGGCCTGCGATGCTTCCCCTTATGGAGTGGTAGCGGGCGTGTCACACATTATGCCTTCGGGAGAAGAAAGACCTATTGCTTTTGCTTCACGCACTCTAAGCAAAGCAGAAACTAACTACGCCCAAATCGAACGTGAGGCATTAGGAATTGTTTTTGGAATTAGGAAGTTTCATCAGTACCTGTTTGGGCGAAAGTTTACTCTTCTTACAGACCATCGACCTCTGACATCAATTTTTGGACCCTACACAGGCATTCCCCCATTAGCTGCTAGTCGTATGCAACGTTGGGCATTGATACTTTCTGCACACACATATGAAATCAAATATCGGAAATCCACTCTGCACGGCAATGCAGATGGCCTCTCAAGGTTGCCTTTACCGGTCAAACATCAAGATAGTGCCCAAAAGGAAATCTTCTACTTTGAACAGGTAGAGAATACACCCATCACTGCTACTCAGATAAAGAAGGCAACCCGCGTTGACCCAGTATTATCCCAAGTTATGGACCTGGTGATGCATGGAAAATCTCGACAAACCTCTCCGGTCTCACCCGACCTTGTTCCCTACATGTCCAGGCGGACGGAGTTATCGGTCCAATCTGGTTGTTTGTTGTGGGGGAGGCGTGTCATTATTCCACCACCCCTGAGATCACAGATGTTAGAACAGCTACATTCCGGTCACTGTGGAATAGTGCGCATGAAGGAAATTGCACGAAGCTATTTTTGGTGGCCTAGATTGGACGGTGCTATTGAAGAGAAGGCAAAAGCTTGTATGTCATGTCAGGGTGTAAGAAATGCACCCCAGTGGGCACCCCTACACCCATGGGACTGGCCTGAAAACCCTTGGCAACATATTCACGTTGACTTTGCTGGCCCCCTTGAAGGAAGCATGTTCTTGGTGGCAGTAGATGCCCATTCTAAATGGCCAGAAGTCTCTATAATGCAGTCCACTACTGCAGAGAGTACTATCTAAAAACTACGAGGACTCTTTAGTCGTTTTGGTCTGCCAGAACAACTTGTGAGCGACAACGGACCGCAGTTCGTCTCTCAGGAGTTTCAACATTTTATGAAGGCAAATGGGATACACCACATCACGTCAGCACCATATCATCCGTCCACCAACGGATTAGCTGAAAGATTTGTGCAGACAATGAAAAACGCTTTGAAATCAGCAAAGGGACAACACTCCATTCAAAAGCGTCTGGATACCTTCTTACTTTCCTATAGCAACACACCTCATGCTACGACCCAGGCTTCCCCAGCCTTTCTAATGATGGGACGACAGCTGCGCACTTGCTTTGATCTGCTGAAACCTTCTGAACCCAGACAAACTGTGCAACATCAGCAGCAATATCAAGTCATCAGACGGGCACCCAGAGCAAAAGACCGAACCTTTAACCCAGGACAGCCAGTTTTGGCTCGGAATTATACTTCCAGAGCTAAATGGGTCCCGGCCACAGTCATCACTCAAACAGGACCTGTTTCCTATACGGTCCGGACTGCAGAGAATCTTACCTGGCGGCAACATGTAGATCAGCTGTTGCCAGGTCATGCCAGTCTTCAGGACCCATCTGCAGTTGAGGGGTCTGACTTCACCCCTCCTGGTGAGACACCAAATCATGAGTCACCTGTTCCTGACTGTTCTCCTCCATTACTGCCAGCAGCTGAGATACCCCTTTGCCCAGCACGAGCTGATACCACCTCCTCACCTATTCGTGCTGCGGACCCTGAGCCCCTAGTACTTTCGGGTGCAACAACACCAGAAGTTCGCCGTAATCCACCTAGAGACAGAAGGCCTCCTCATCGGCTGGATCTTTAGTTAGGGCGAACCCACGGTTATGGGGCAAAATAATCCCCAGGGTTTAGCCGGGAATGGAGGCAGTCTACCCTCCTTCTCTAGTTTAGTGTGTGTTTTATTTAGGGGATGTTCTTATTGGGGGGGAGGAATATGTTGTGTATTTGGTTGTCATGGGTTTTGTTACTATGGCAACTGAGTTAGACTATTAAGGGATAGCTCAGCCGGTTTCAACCGGCTGAGTGAGCTCTCTGTAATCTGTAAATAAAATGGAGGTTTTGGTTAGCTGTCTGCTCTCTGGCCTCAAGTGATTGCTTCCTACACCGGCTGCCCCAAGGATATAGCAGGCTGGTTTGGACACAAGCGGCTCTGCTCCAGTGACTCCCGAAGGAGCGAGACTTGGAGCCAGGCTGACTCCGGCTGTTGGCCGCGGTCGCTCAGCCCCTGTTTCAATAGACAGGACGGGTTTGATTCCTTGGCCGGGGGTTAACCTGAAAGCTTTGCCTGTGAGCAGCTGCTGCTGGGGGTTTGCCCAGGAGCTGAGTAGAACCAGGGGCTCGGTTTGAAACAAGCCCCGGCCCCCAGCCTGGGTAACGCTGGCGAGGGAGAGAGTTTCCAACCCCCTGAGCCCTCTGGGACTGTGAGACCCTCTGCAGAGATCAGCAGGGTTTGGGAGTGTGGGGGGACAGGCCGAGGTCAGGGGGCAGGATGGGCTTTTTGAGGGGACACGTGTGACGGAGCGATTCTGGCGGGACCCAACTGAGAGTGCCAAATCAGGACCAATTGCTCAAACAGGGCAGTTACAGCCCTAGGCTGGGGTTTTTCCACCTCTAAGGCAAACCAAACCAGCCAGACAAAAAGGACTTTGGTCTCACCCCACTGGCTAACCACAAGTCACACAAGCAATTTCCTTAGACACTCCAGTCTCCCAGCATCACCACCAGTGCACTCGTCCTGGGGATGAATGGTTATGAAAACCAACACCCCAATAAAAGAAAAAGGTTCTCTCAATCCCAAAGGACCAAGCCCCAGACCCAGGTCAATCTACACATCAGATCTTACCCACAAATCACGCTGTTGCCAATCCTTTAGAATCTAAAATCTAAAGGTTTATTTACAAAGGGAAAAAGGTAGAGATGAGAGGTAGAATTGGTTAAATGGAATCAATTACATACAGTAATGGCAAAGTTCTTAGTTCAGGCTTGCAGCAGTGCTGGAGCAAACTGCAGGTTCAGATTAAGTCTCTGGAACATCCCCCGCTGGGATGGGTCCTCAGTCCCTGGTGTAGAGCTTCAGTTTGTAGCAAAGTTCCTCCAGAGGTCAGAAGCAGGATTGAAGACAAGATGGAGATGAGGCATTAGCCTTATATAGACTTTTCCAGGTGTAAGAATCCCTTTGTCCTCACGGTGGAAACTTACAGCAAAAATATGGAGTCTGGAGTCACATGGGCCAGTCCCTGCATACTTTGCTGAGTCACAAGGCGTGTCTGCCTTCTCTCCATGGGTCAATTGTGTAGCTGATGGCCCTTTAATGGGCCATCAAGCCAGCTATGCAGGGCTGACATCGGCTTGTCTGGGACACTTCCCAGAGGCAGAGCATAATACAAAATATAGACATTACAGAGCCAATACTTATAACTTCAACTACAAAATGATACACAGACATACAGACAGCATAATCATAACCAGCAACCCAGAACCTGGTCTTAGACACCTTATATGACCCCCTTTACTTAGGATTTGGTGCCACTACAGGACCTTGGTTGCAACCCATGTTCTATATGGTCCCCATTTATATCAATAACGTCACACCCCCAACGCAAAATTGATGCAGGAAGGGATGACAAAACATCGCTGACTGCATCCCAAGAGCCCCCTTTCCTTGGGTCTGTCTCACTACAGCTAGTGTTGGGCTAGAGGCCGTACCAGTGTATAACCGAAATGGTTTATCAAAGTCATGTTCAATAACATGAATGAATCTCTTTACAAACTCAAGGTATAACTTGGTTAGCTTTTGCAGCATGGTTCCTGTATGTTTCATGTGATCTTGCCAAGAGCTAAAGAAAACAGCTACTTTATCCATACCAGCTTTGGCCAATGTTTGGAACCCAATTAACATTACACCAATGTAGATATTGATGTTGTTCATAGTACAGGAATCTTGGCATTTAGCCAGGAAAGCAATATGGTAGTGTGCCTCAGTTTCCCCTCTCATACAGCACATCAGGTCTGGAATGTATCTTCCCCTGTGAAAAGTTCCAATACTGTTTACAGGCATTAACTGTGAAACATCAGTATAGCAAGGCCCTTTAACATAAAGTGTGTTTTCATGTATTCCTTTCAACATGTTCAAGGGATTTTCCAAAAGATTAGGCACATTGTACATTGTTACAGTTCTTGGCAATAGCAACACATTAGTTACAAAAATTAGCATTAGCAATAACAACAAATTCATTGCAAGTGTCCATTTACAATGATGTTTGTCATGCCACACCCTTGGCTCAATACCATTGGAGTTTGGGCATTTTAGGGTTAACCTGTGGCTTCCCTTTGCAAAATTCAGTTTTCTCTTTCCTTCTTGTCCTGCAGGACTAAACCCTGATTTCTCTTGCTTAACAGAATTTACTGGCTGATGGGGCGGGCTCTGTTTGCTAACAGCTATTAGCAAGTCTTTCTTATCCCTGCCAGCCAAGTAGTTCGCACCAACACAGACACTAGCTTTTAGATTTTCAGCTGCTACCCATTCCAAGGCTGGACTTTGTCTTACAGAGATACCCCACAAATCCAAATAGTCTGAGGGTGAGAGCTGGCTTGCTCTACCCTGCATCCTTAAACATTCAACCATAAAACTGTTCTGCTCTGAAACACCAGTAACTGAATCTGCCCTCAGACCCTGAAGCACAGAGTGCTCACTCACAGAATCAGCATGGAGACAGTCCTGTCCCAACACCATGGTCTTCCCAACAAGCTGGCCACACACAGCCTCGTGGTTATAGGGCTGCTCAACTTTGTTAACAGCTTCTACTCCATCTGAGACCTTTTCAAAGCTGCCCACACTGGATCTCTCAATAGGAAAGTCAGTGGATTCATTCACAACAGAAAATTTCTGGCTGTTAGGAACTGAAACTTCCTTGATTAAATCACTTTTACACCCTTCAGTTGCAGTAAACCGCTTGCACAGGCTACCATGAGGATTCCTTTCCCCAGGAGCTTTTCTAAGCAGCAATTCACCCCTCTCAGAAATTCTGCTCTCACCCTCTTCACCTAGGGCTTGCTCTAAAGGAAACCCTTCCCTGAGCAATCACAGACTCTTTCTGGACCTTACTTACATTTAGAATCCTCTCTGGCCCATCAGGCAGATCACTACACAATCCCCTTTCAGGCCAACTTATAGACTTTCTAGATAACAGGTCAGAAGCAGTCTCCTTCCCTTGGCCATGAACAAGTTCAGGAATCTTTTCCTTCTTGCTACAAGTTGTCAAACTGTCAGTAGGTAACACAATTAAATCACCTTTTTGCTCCCCTTGTGCCCTGGCTAGGGTATCACCCTGATCAGACAGAGTTGCTGCACCCTTTTCCAACCACACATTAGCAACTGGCAAACTACAAGCACCAGAATTGTCTGTTCTCTGGGATTTTGCTAAGACACTAACTGGATGCAACCTAGTCACAGGGCCATTCTCCCCAGCAGACCCAAACTCAGGACCATTCCCTTCCTGGGCTTTAGCTGTATTTACAACCAACTCTGAGACAACTGAATCACCCTCAACCATCACAGGCTGAAAGGCCCCTTCTGTCTGCTCCACATACACAGAAGAGCCAGAGACACATTCTCCTTTACCAGACACACAGCTTGGGATCTCATTTCCCTTGTCCCAGCACACAGGGCTGTTCACAGACAACTGCTTGGAGACCGAGGTAGCTCCCTTCATAGGCAAGTCAATACCCCTGACAGACACAGGCACATTCCCTCCACTGTCACATTTCTCCACACAGGACACAGGTAAGGGATAGGGACACTCCTCTTCCACTATCCCTGTCTTCCCAAACTGCTGATTAGACAAAGCCATTAGCTCACAAGGCTGCCTAGGCCCCTCCAAACTTTCCCTACCAGGCACATTGCCACTCCCAACAGATAAGCTGCTGCTCTTTTCACTACACTGAGCTACTTTTAGCAAATCACAGTTACCCATTTCAGGTTTACTTCTACAAGCTGCACTAGCCAACAATTCATTACCCATTACAAATTTACCCTTTCCTTACTCAGTTAGGGATTTAACCTGACCATCTACTTTAATCTGCTCCTGAGAAACATTTTCCTCACCAATGAGATCTTTCTGCTCTTGATCTAACTCCAGATTCACTTCTGAGACATCAGACAGACATTCAGAAACTCCACTCACAGACACACTGCTTCTTGGCACAGACAAACCTTTGGAGCAACCCACCTCAGGCAAATCATTGCCCACAATAGACACAGGTTTAAGATCATTCCTCTCCTGGGCCTGGCTACCTGGACTGAACAAATCTTTAACATTTTCCCCAATTAAAAGATCTTTAGGCAATAACTTCCTGACGCCAGCTATCACTTCATGCTGAGCCCCATTCCACTCAAGGTGGATTCTGGCTAAAGGCACAAGGACAGTAAACTCACAGAGGATCACAACATTCACACTCTGATTTGGTAAATAATCTTCCTCTTTGACCAGATCTGCTTTAACAAGAGTGATGTTAGAAGCCATAGTTTGCCCTAAACAGCTTTTACCATTGACTTTTACACTCTCATACATAGCACTGGCACCATTTATGGGGCCACCCCCTACTGAACACACAGTAACAGCATTGACATAAAAGGTGGCATTGTTGGGGTACATTTGGTTACCCCCAGACAACTGCTCAGAGTTATACAACATACCAACATTGTTACAAACTGGACTTTCAAGCGGATACAGTCTCTGCTGTTCTTCCATTGCTTTTTTGACTTGGAGTTGGAGTCTAGCTGTCTCTTGTTGCATCTGTTGAGTTTTCTCCTCAGCAGCCAGCAGCTCCAGACGCCTCTTACGAGCTTTTTCTTCTCTCTTAGCAACTTCTTTCTTTCTCTCATCAGCCTCTTTCTCCATTCGAATTTCTGCCAGTTCTTGCTCATAATCAAACTGCAGGCTGTCTCTCAAGGCTTGCAGTTTCCTTGCTTTTCCTGATGCTTTCTGTCTCATGGTCACTGATCTTTAACCAACCAAACTCTCAATCCCAAAGTTAAAATTTGGACAGCGTGGGGTTCTGACCCAAAGCTTAATTGACCTGGTTCTGTGGATCCTAGCACGACTACGCCACTGTGACGGAGCGATTCTGGCGGGACCCAACTGAGAGTGCCAAATCAGGACCAATTGCTCAAACAGGGCAGTTACAGCCCTAGGCTGGGGTTTTTCCACCTCTAAGGCAAACCAAACCAGCCAGACAAAAAGGACTTTGGTCTCACCCCACTGGCTAACCACAAGTCACACAAGCAATTTCCTTAGACACTCCAGTCTCCCAGCATCACCACCAGTGCACTCGTCCTGGGGATGAATGGTTATGAAAACCAACACCCCAATAAAAGAAAAAGGTTCTCTCAATCCCAAAGGACCAAGCCCCAGACCCAGGTCAATCTACACATCAGATCTTACCCACAAATCACGCTGTTGCCAATCCTTTAGAATCTAAAATCTAAAGGTTTATTTACAAAGGGAAAAAGGTAGAGATGAGAGGTAGAATTGGTTAAATGGAATCAATTACATACAGTAATGGCAAAGTTCTTAGTTCAGGCTTGCAGCAGTGCTGGAGCAAACTGCAGGTTCAGATTAAGTCTCTGGAACATCCCCCGCTGGGATGGGTCCTCAGTCCCTGGTGTAGAGCTTCAGTTTGTAGCAAAGTTCCTCCAGAGGTCAGAAGCAGGATTGAAGACAAGATGGAGATGAGGCATTAGCCTTATATAGACTTTTCCAGGTGTAAGAATCCCTTTGTCCTCACGGTGGAAACTTACAGCAAAAATATGGAGTCTGGAGTCACATGGGCCAGTCCCTGCATACTTTGCTGAGTCACAAGGCGTGTCTGCCTTCTCTCCATGGGTCAATTGTGTAGCTGATGGCCCTTTAATGGGCCATCAAGCCAGCTATGCAGGGCTGACATCGGCTTGTCTGGGACACTTCCCAGAGGCAGAGCATAATACAAAATATAGACATTACAGAGCCAATACTTATAACTTCAACTACAAAATGATACACAGACATACAGACAGCATAATCATAACCAGCAACCCAGAACCTGGTCTTAGACACCTTATATGACCCCCTTTACTTAGGATTTGGTGCCACTACAGGACCTTGGTTGCAACCCATGTTCTATATGGTCCCCATTTATATCAATAACGTCACAACACGAAAGAGGGGAACGAGGGTTGGAGGGGGGACAGGGACAAGGGGGAGATGGGCCGAGGTCGGTGCAGGGTGGGGCTGTTTGAGAGGAGACAGGACCGGGGCAGAGAGGATGGGGATTTGAGGGGAGATGGACCAAGGGCCGGGAGCGGGGGATGGACGGACGTTGGAGAGGGGATGGGGTGAGGACGGGGGAGGGGCTCCTCTCTCACAAAGTCGGGGTCAGCGGATGGGGGGGGAATTTGTTTTCCAGCCAAAACTCCAGCTGAGCTGGGGCACCTCTGGCCAACTGGGGGAGGGGCGAGGAAAGCAAGGGGCAGGTGCCGCCCCCCAGTTCCCCATGACAATGGGGCACATTCACCCGGAAACGCTCACGAGGGGGAACCCAGGTGCCCCTCAAATACTGGGGGGCAGCTTCCATTGTTCCCCCTTCCCTGGCACTGCCCTGCCCCCCCCCAGCTCCTGGCACCTGGCAGCCTGGCGCCAAGCCGACTGGGGACAATGAGAGATGGCGGCCATCTTAACTGAGGGCGGGGGATGGGAATTTGAGGGGAAACAGGGCAGGAGACAGGAGTGGGACGGGGATATGTGGGGTGTGTGAAGGGGCCAGGCTGGGGGGTATTTTAAGGGGGCTAGACCAGGGGGCAGGTTGGGAGATGGGGGGCAGGCAGAGTTTGTGAGGTGTTAGTTGTGGGCAAATCTGCTGCGCATCTCCCTCCTGCTCCCTGGGGCTGAGAGCAGCTGTGGGGGGAGGATCCCGGGTGGTTGTGGGGTGGCAGGAGAGCAGGGGGTTGGGGGATTAAAGGCCCATTGGAACCATCTGGCCAGGCTCCTGCAGCACCTTTAACACTGCCCCTGAGTCACGGTGCCCCCGGCGTTACCAAGCGCTCGGTGAGAACTGAAGGGCAATGGCGCCACCATCACACCCGGGTCCTGGCTCCCAGCCCCCTGCTCTAAACACTGGACACCACTCCCCTCCCTGAGCCGGGAATGGAGCCACCTGACCCCCAGCTTCCTGCTGCCCTCTAGTCAATGGCGTATAAACAAATCCTGTGTCACGTCCCTCTCTAGGGGCCTGGCCACATAACCCCTGACAGTGTCTCCCCCAGCTCGGGGGCAGGGTCTCTGCGGGGCCATTAGAAGGTCCCTGGGTCTCTCCCGGCTGGTGACCAGTTGGGGGCCCGGAATGGAATTTCTCTTACTCTGATTTTCTTTTGAACCTGGTTTATTTAATTCACACACTGAGAAAAGCCCTTTAGAACCAGGTGTTACAGTGTAAACCCATCATCACCGCTCAGCTATGGCGCAAGGGGCAGCAAACCCAGGCGTCCCCCATTGCACTCGCTCCTCACTCGGTGCCATGGCTCGTGTCGCAGGTGGGCAGGTTTGCAGAGTTAGAGGGAAGGCTGCAGAGTCAAATCCTCCAGCACCAGGAAATGCCACAGTTATGGTTTCCTGAACGACCTTAACTCTCCCCATCATGCAGCTCCATTGCAACGCCAGCCTTTAATTGCATGATCACGTATTAACTTTACCGACATGGATCATCAGCCGGGCTTGAACCCAGAATGAAAAGGGGATGGAATTTTCATGGAAATCGTGGTCAGTGGAAGATTGAAGACCAGATCCCGTGGTCGCCTGGCTCTCAGCCTGATTCACCTTTCTCAAGGCTGCAGGGTATGTTGAAGTGATCTGTTCCCCCTCTTCACGGAGACACAGACAAGCTGGGAGCAGCATGACACCTGCTGAGGCTGACAGCCCCTGGGTTTCTTGGGTTTTGCAAAGCCCTCTGCTTACTTTGACCGCAGTATATTTCGCCTGCAGATTAGAGACAACATGTGATGGACGCAGGAAGAGACGAGATATTGTTGACTTCCTGTAGCTGGAGCCACCAGTTGAGTTTCTTATATGGGGCTCGGTGGAGCTGGGCATCGGGGTGGTGCTGGCCGCGCTGAGGGGCCCCTCACTGCTCCCATCATGGCATCTGCTCTCACTGTCCTCCTCCTCGGTGAGTATTGGAGACAGCCAGGGCGTGCGCACAATGGGGTGGGCGGGTGAGGAGTAGGATCAGAGACCAGGGTGTATGCCCATGGGGCGGGGGGATCTGAGACCAGGGTGTTGTATTGAGTCACTCTGGGATCTGGTCCCTAATGAGCCGTCTCCTTTCCAGGCTGCTGGCTGGCCGGGCAGTGTGGGGTGTCTGGACGTGAGTATCTGTGGGGCAGGGTAAACTTTAGTGTTCAGGGCGGGGAGGTGGGGGGAAGTGATCTCAGGCCTATTCATACTCACAGCAGCCCCATGGGCAGGGGCTTAGCACCCTCTTTGCCCCCCACCCCCTCGTCCTGGGTCCTGCCCCCAGGGAGCGAGGGGCTGCTCCGTCCCCTGTCACCCTCCCCTGCTGAGCCCCCTCTCTGGCCGGGGTCCCTGAGGCCCCTGCAGGCAGGTTCCCTGGGCCCTGGGGCACAATGCAGCCTTAGGGCTTAACCCCTTCCTGCCCGTGCTGTAGCTGGGGGACAGGAGGCGGCTGGGTTATGTGGGTGGCCAGCAGCAGCCTGGGGGCGTTCGCTGCCTTTCCACACTGTGCGGGCAGGAAGGGACAAGCTGCCTCCAGCCATGAGGGAGAGGGGGAGAGATGAGCTCTGCAAAGACACGGGCCAGGTCATCCCTTCCCCCGTCACCCTCCTGCTCCTCCCCGGTGGCGGGAAGCAGCTCCCGTCCCTTCCCTCCCACACAGGCCGAGAGGCTGCTGCTGGCCACGGTTCTGGTGTGAACCCTGGCAGAAATCGGGGGGGTGGGGGTGGGGTGGCATGTGACCTTGTGTCTCTCTCTCTCTCTCTCTCACACACACACACACACGTTGCCTCAGGATGACACAGCGCTAGACACCAGGAGAGGCGGGTCTGTCCCCGGGTGCCCAGCCAGGCATGGAGGGTGGAGAGCGCTGGGCAGGGAGCATCCTGTTGGTCAGTTGCACCTCCCACCCCTGTGAGAGAGGGGTACAGGAATGTGTGTGTGTGTATAACCTCTCCCCATGTGAACCTTAAACCTTAAAGAAGGTCAATAAAAAGAATCCAGCTACACAGCATTTCTGTTTAACCGGGGCTCAGTCAACTTGAAGGTTTGTGCTTCGTAGTTCTGACTGATTGTCATTGAACTTGCTTGAATACGAGTAATTTTACCAGATGTCCCATATTCAGCATAGGGAAATATGGTCACCCTCATGGTGGGCTGAGATCAGAACCCAGCCCTGCCCCCAGTGCAGTCAGGGGTGACTCCGGATTGACCCCGGGGGGCTGAGATCAGAACCCGGCCCACAGGTTCCCTGTAGATGCAGTGAGGGGTCTGTTACCCCAGCGCTGTCCCTGGGGCTGGGTGCTCAGGGCAGGTTACAGACACACGGGGAGGGGTTTGTGTCTGACCATCTCACTCCTGTTTGTGTGTGAACACAGAGCTCCCTGCGCCCAGACCCTCCATCTCCGTCAGCCCCAGCGGGGTGATCGCCCTGGGGGGAGCCATCACCATCCGCTGTCAGTGTCGGTGCGGGGCCAGGAGGTTATTTCTGTATAAAGGTGTAATCGAAATCCGGAAGATGGATGCTGCTGGGGACGGGGGTGAATTCACCATCCCCAGCGCCAGACGGGAAGATGGAGGGATCTACAGGTGCCGATCTCGCTCCAGATCGGAGCCGCCCAACTGGTCGGATCCCAGCGACATCGTGCGGATCATTGTAGTAGGTGAGGGGCCCTACCTGGTGTCCCCGCTCCCAGCCAGACCATCGTGGGGGGTCTCTGGGCAGATGGGACACTCCTTGAGGTGTTCCTTAACCTGCCTGTGCCTCCATTTCCCCTTATATGAGTGGGAGATAATCATCCCTCCTGCAGCTTGTGTTTGGTTAGTCAGTCAGGGCTTAGCTTTAGGGTGGGGGCTTTTTCTCACTGTGTCTGTGCAGCACCCAGCACCTCTGACTCCCAGCCCTCTCCTGATCTAACCACTAGACCCCACCCCCTTCCCAGAATCAGGGATAGAATCCAGGAATCCTGGCTCGCAAGTTGTGGGGCCCTATTATGTAGTTTGGGTTAGGTAGATAGATGGGTACAGAGGGGTAGTCTGGATTTTAGGCAGTTTCTGATGTAGCTCCCAGGAATCTCTGGGATATCAGAGAGGTTCCTCTGGCTGGGTTTTCTCCCAGGGGCCCATCTCTGGGACCGTGCGGGGAGGACGGGGAGCAGTGACTGTGCCAGGGTTTGTCTCACGGCCTGTGTCCTTCTCACTGCAGAGACCTACTACCCCAAACCCTCCATCTCCCTGCGCCCCAGCGGGGGGGTCGCCCTGGGGGGAGCCGTGACCGTCCGGTGTTGGGGTCGGCACCAGAACGTGAGGTTCCTTCTGTACAAAGATGGAAACCCGAACGCGCTGCAGGACGTGGAGCCGGCTGGGGACCTGGCTGAGTTTCCCATTCGCAACGTGAGCCGGAGAGACGCAGGGAGCTACAGCTGCTATTATCACAACAAATGGAACCAGTTCAGCTGGTCACATCCAAGCGATTCCGTGGAGCTGGTGGTAGCAGGTGAGGGGCCCGGCTCAGTATCCCTGTTCCCAGCCCCACACCCAGCTGGACACTCTGGGGCAGGGGCATGTGCAGGCTGCCTGAATCAGTGGGGCCAGAGCACAGGACTCTTCTGGGGAGCAGAGCCAGCTCCTCTGGCTGCGCAGGGCACACAAAGTGCCCCTCCAAATTATTCCTGTTCACACCAATGATCGGGGGTGTCTGTGCCAATGGGGCACTCAGAGCCAGAAGCGCTGACCCCACTCTGCCCCTGGCCGCATCCCGACTCCACCCCTGCCCTGCCGCCTCCTTCCCCCATTCCAACGTCTTCCCCAAATCCTCACCCTGGCCCTGTGTCTTCCCCACCTCCTCCCCTGAGCACTGCTAGAGTTTGGAGGGAGGCTGCCCAGCGCGGGGAGAGAGACACCAGCAGCCAGCGAGGTACCAACCGGCACCAGAAACGCAGGGACCCAGCGAGCGGGAGCCAGTGGAAAGGGACCCGGTGGCCGAGCTGTGTCATCGAAGGGGCCAGGCCCAGAGCTGGCAGGGGGAAAGTCCCGTTGAGAAGGGGCAGAGATGGTAGGAACTGGGGGAGGCAGAGAGAGGAAAAACAGAGGCAGGAGGGGGAAAGTTACAGGAAGAACCAGGCAATGAAACAGGAAGGAAAAAGAGTCTCTAAGTACCTAAGTCATTGTTAGAAAACCACAAGGGAAGCGAAGCACGAATGAAACGTGACAGAAATGAGCTGTGAGCAAAGAGAAACGGGCTGAAGAAATGAGAAGGACGTGAGCTGTAGAGAAAGTGAAGCAAATAGTACGGACACAACGTCCGCCCGGCACCTTCAGGCACAGTGACAGGAAGAGAGAATTTGCCAGGGAGCAAAGGGACTGTAGAAAAAGCAGCAGAGGGACAGTTGTGGCATTGAGAAGCCGACCCATCGCCTGGAGAAATCGCTGCAGGTATCTGAGCTGGAGCTCAGAGCAGCAAACAGAGACGGCGCAAGGGGAGGGCTCAAGACACAACAAACCAGCCTAGGAACAGAGAAGCCGCGACGGGACCGTAGCGCGGTGGGTTCTGGCCTAGTGCCTGGGACGTTCCAACTCCAACTCCTGGGGCTCCATGAATGTAAATTGTTGCCCGTGAAGTGGGTTTAATTCAGCCGATGGCAGTTACTGGTCAGGCAGCTCAGCAATAGTTCCCAGTGTGACCCTACCCAGCAGTTCCTGCTACACCAGCGAACTCTGATTCACTTGTGATCATTCCCCACTGAACTGATTTCTCCTTCCCCAGCCGATGGAGATAAAACGCAATTGGCCTCTAGGTCCCCTCGGCCTCTCCTTGCCCTGCCCCAGCCACCCCTTTGCGAGCTCCCTACAGATGGATCCATGTGTGGGTGGGCTGTGGGGCCGGGGCACAGTGACCGTGCCAGGGTCTGTGTCTCACGGCCTGTCTCCTCCCGACTGCAGAGCCCAGCTACCCCAAACCCAACATCTCCCTGCGCCCCAGTAGGGGCGTCGTCGCCCCAGGGGGAGCTGTGACCATCCGACACACGGCCCTTGATGGACCCCTTGGGGGACATGGCTGAGTTTTCCATCCACAGCGTGAGCCGGGGAGATGCAGGGAGCTACAGCTGCCGATAGAGCACTAAGTGGGATCCGCCCATCTGGATGGAGCCCAGCGACACTGTGCAGCTAGTGGTAGCAAGTGAGGGGCCCAGCTCGGCGTCCCCACTTCCCAGCCCTATCCCAAGCTGGACCCTCATGGAGGCTCCGTGCTGATGGGAGGCTCAGAGCCAGGCTCTGCCCTGAGCCCTGGGCCCAGCAGAGGGGACGCCCAGATGGGGAGCGGGGACGGAGTCACTGGGGGGTTCCCCAGCCAGGGGGGAGCAGCAGCCACTGGAGTTTCAGGGCCGATGGCTGGGTGCTCGGTTCCCTCCCCCATCCCAGCAGACGCTCGTTTTCATCCCACAGAGGGAACCGACCCAGCTGGGCCCAGCAGCTGGACACCTCCCACCCCCCGCATCTCTATGTCGTGTGTCTGTACAGCTCCGAGCACATGGGGGAGCTGGGCCAGGACAGGGGCTCCTGGTAATTAATACGAGTCAGTAATGATTTTGGTTCCAGTTTCCGTGGAGCCAGGCAGGGGCTGTATCTGCGCTCAGGGTCTCACTGGGCCGATCCTCCCTGTTCTGGGATCCCGGAGACACTAAGCCGGCCTGAATCCCTGGGTCCCATCCTCTCCCCAGGGACGCCGGCTCAGCCCGGGGAAGAACCACCATTGCTGGTTGCAGGGGGAGGAGAGGTTCCCTGTATAACTCACCACAGACACCAGGGCTCCAGCTTTCTCACCCCCGCGCCCCACCCCTGACAGACGCTGGTTCTATTCCCACAGGGGGAACTGACCCGACTCAGCTGGGAACGGTGCTGGTTCCCACCCACCCAGGCAGCGCAGGGCCAGGTACCGGAGCTGGGGGAAGGAAATCGCCATCAACCACCCCAGAAACAGGTTTGTGCTGCCCCAGGAGCCACCCGTGGGGGGAGCCACGAAGGGCTGGCTGGGTAGGATGGGGGCAGATACCCACAGCAAATGCCCCATCTGAAACTCCCCTGCCTCATTTCATATGCAGGGGGGGTGTCATTGGACAGATGCCAGATTGGCTTGGTGAGGGCAGGGCCCGGGAGAGCTTCCCCCCAATGCACAGCCCCACCCCAGGGCCCCCACAAACCAGGGTGCTGTGCTGCCTGCCAGCACCACAAAGCCACCCGTGTGGGACACAGCTCGGTGTGTATACTGCTGGAAGAACGGTGCCGGGGCCGGATATAACAGCTGCATGTATCCTGTCTGTCTGCCTGAGTCTGCAGACAGCCCAGCAGGACGGCTCAGAAGCAGGGCTCCCCTTTCGCTGGGGTGCTGCCCAGTGGGGCATTAACCCTGGAACTTCTCAGTCCACAGAAACATGGTGTTAACACTTGAACTCACTGATTTAGAGTGACACATTGTTGACTCTGGAACATAATGATGGCTGTTGCAATGACAATACCGTTATGTCTTCCGCTGCTGATCACTTCACCAGGGCGTGGCTCTCCCAATGATCTCAAAGCGCCGTTACCAGCCAGAAGGCCCCTCCCACTGCCATCCCCCCACCCATGTAATTCCTACACAGAAGTGAGCTGAAGCTGCTGAGAAATTCCCAGGACAGGCTCATGGTGCCCAGGGGCTGGGGCTGGCGCTGGGAGGATGACAGTGGTAGTGAATCTGGTGGATGGGACCCAGATACCACAGGGAGGGGCTCATTGAAATGCGGGGGGAAGGAGAAACAGCCCCACTGCCCCTCCCCCACTGCCAGTCCCCCAGCTCCCCCAAAGCCGCCTGCCCTGCAGGTCACTGCCAAGGAGCTGTGGGGGATCCCAGGGGAGGGACAGGGGCTGGGGGGCTGGGGCCTGCTGGTTGCACAGGGGGGCTGGGGCAATAAGCCCCCTCCCTGGGCCCCATGATCTCCAATGGCAACAAGGGTGACCATTACCCAGAATTCCCTCTGCTCTTGCTTGCCCTCCCCCCACTGGGTTCTCAGGGGACCCCTGACTCTCAGCCCCCCATAGATGTTCTGCTGCCTCTGGCTGCTTCCTTGGCATTGCAGAGGCCTGGGGGGGGGAGGTAACGTCCCAGCCTCCCCCCGCGCACTGCCTGGCTGTGTTTGGCAGGAGCCGGGATACCCCAGGGCTGGGCTCACTGCACAGCAGACAGGCCGGGGCAGAGGCACCTGTGGGGGTGGGCAGAGGGGACTGGGAGCTGGGGTGGTTCCCTGTCCTGTGGGGGCTGGGACCCTGCAGCTCTGGCTGTCACAATCCCCTGGCCAGGCCCTGGGATGCCTGGTGACTCAGGGGGCAGATCACAGACCCGGGCGCTCACTTAGGTGGGAAAGCCGAGGCTCAGCCCCCCAGGGCAGCAGGACGTGGCCTTCCCTAAATGGGCCAGTCCTGGGGAGGCCCCAGAGTGGGGCTGGGCCGGACGTGCCAGTTGGGGGGTTGGGGGCTCCGCTCCTGGGGCAGCGCCAGCTGCTGATCTCCCCGTCTGAGCCCCAAGTGACTCTCCCCTTCCCCCAGCAGCAGCCCCCCTGGGGCACATGGATTTCACCAACACCAACATAACCCGCCTGGTGCTGAGCGCTGTGATCCTGCTTGTCCTGGGGCTGATCCTGGCCGAGGCCTGTTACAGCCGCCCGAGGGAGGTGCCCTAGGTGAGGTGACCCCCCCCCATGCCTCTTGTTCCCCACAGGGGCTGGGCCTACGGCGACACGGGTCCCTCTAACCCACCGTCTCTCTGCTCCCCCAGGAGCCTAGATCCGGCCGTGCAGAGAAGAGAATCTCTCCAGGGGACGAAACGCTTCCCCTCGGGGGACTGAGACACCAGCACAAACTCTGCCTGTCCCCAAACACCCCTGTCTTGGGGAATCCACCTCCAGATGCCTCCCGACCTGACAGCTGCGCCCCAGAATCCTACCTCTGGCCCCACGTGCACCAGCCCCTTGTGGTGCCAGCTGGAGGAGCCGCCCCTGTGCTGGGCATGTCAGGCTCCCCACAGAACAGCCCCTGGAGGGCGCTGGGGTCCCCCTCGCTGGCCCAGCCAGGCCAGTCTGTGCCCAGGGCTGTCAGAGGGGAGGGGGCTGTAGCAGGGCTGGCATCAGGAGGGCGCTGCCTGTGTCTGTGGGGAGCCCAGAGCACCGGGGGGCCGAGCACTTCATAACTAAACCCTTCCCATCTGGATTGCCAGCACCACCCGCTCCCTTTCCTTGGGGCCGGGCACCCAGCATTTCACAGCCGCGGTCACCCCACCCGCCTGCCCCTTCGCAGCCAGCTCCTGCCTGGGGGTCCCCATTGAGTCTAAACTAACCACCCCCAGTTACAGCCTCCCCCTCGGACACCCGCATCGTCCCCCGTCCATCCCTGGCTGCACTGGGCAGGGTGCGTTGGGCCCTAGCAATTTTCCAACAGGCGGCTGGGTCGTTAAATCCCCCAGGACCACCAGGGCTCATCGTCCAGCCCTGAGCCAGGCCCCCCCATCCCGCAGAATCCCAGCCCCCACAGCGCCCCGAGACAGAGCCCCCGGCCCCCTGTGTGTGGGACGCTGCATCTGGCTCTGGTGCTGGAATAATGGCACTTACTGCCCCCCGGTGTCTGTCCCCCTCCTCTCTCTGCAGCGGGGTCCCCCAGCCCCTTTTCTGCCCCCCTTTTCCCTAGACCTGCCTGTCATGAATAGTTAGTAAAGGGTTAAAACATAGTACCTGGTGGGCACCTGACCTGAGGACCAATCAGGGAAGAGAATTTGAAATTCCTAGGAGGGAACTTTTTCCCTCTGTTTGTGTGTGTATTGTTCTTAGCCGTTTGGAATTACAAGAGTCCAGACGATTTAATCAAGTCTCTACAAGTTTCCACCTTTCTGAGCTAATTTCTTCTAGTCAAGATAGTGAGTATTAGAAAGGTACTTTGTGTCCTCATCTAATAATCCTATGTTTGCAATTCTGTGTGTTTGTTATTGATTATTCTTAATTCTGCCTGTATTGTTTGTACTGAGAAGGAGAGAGGATTCTCTCCAGAACTTAGCAAGGTTATACCCTATGAGTGTGCAGCTTGGACTCATAGAGATTCTGTATTTTCTTGTTTTTCTTTTAATAAATTCTTTCTATAAAGATTTGATTAAATCCCTTCTACTGTGGATATAGGGGAAGGGGCTAAGACACTCTCTCTCGGTGGTGAGACAGCTTATCTCCGGGCAGAGAGGGGAGGGGGGAGGTTCCTCCCTCTGTGAGTTGATCTGTGTTTCCCCAGGGAACGTCTTTGGAAAGAGGCAGGGGGAAAACAGGGGTGTCCCGGCCCACGTAAATTGACCGAGGTGGTGGCAGCGACAAGGAGACCTACCCTAGGATTTTAGGGTGGGGGGAATATATGCTGGTCCTCAACTTGAAACCCCCCAGTTTCAAGTGAGGGTAGACTATGACACTGCCCCACCCTGTATTTCTATTGTACAACCCCCCAGAGCTGCCTGCTCCCCCATCAGAAGGATCCTTATGCCATTTGTGAGACCTTTCGTCCCAGGTCTTTAAAGCCAGAAAGCAGCGTCTGAAGGTCCCGTTGATGGAGGCAGCACTCTGCCCCCAGCCCGACCCTGGCCGAGTACCTCCTCCTTGGTGCGGCGCACTCCAGCACCCTCAGCACGAGCACCGGTGCCGGGTAAGGAGAAGGACTCACAGCACCGTCTCAGCTCCCATGCCGCACACAGACCCGGTTCACAATCACCGGTGCAGCAAAAGAGGAAGAGGCCGGAGCGGGGTTGTTCTCTCCCTGCTGCTGTGAGACCCGAGTTGGGCCACACTTGTGCTGCTCCACTGGTGATGCTCGTGCCAACTTCTGCCCACATGGAGTGTGGTTGGGTCTGGACCCTCCTCGCATGCTGATGCCGCACCAGGAGCTGCACATCCCTTTGACACCGGAGGTGTTTGCAGTGGCCCAAGAACTGCTTCATCTCATGGCACCATTTTCCCCTCCCAGACGGGACAGATCACCAGCACTGGTCATTCCCCGGGCTCCTTCAAGGGGAAAGCCCACTACTATAGGCCGCCGATCTCCGACCCCGGCGTGCCACTCCCTGGCACCGGAGCACAGCCAGCAGCTACACCGATCCCCGAGCCCTCGGCGTGAAAGTTCCGTGCCAAGAAGTGCCACTCACCCGTGGTCATTTTCAGACACCTGGGAATCGGAGTCCGGCTCCTATCAGTCCCAGAGGAGTGGGGGCAGACAGCCCACGCCAACTTAGGACCAGCACCCTGGCCCACCCAATGGCAGCCCCAGCGCAACAGCCCTTTTGGACTCCCTGGGCTTTTCATCAAAGCCAAAACCCACCCTCCTGCCCTGGTGCCGGAGCAGCCGTCGAGAAGGAGCTGAGGGGGTGGCGGGTCGGCAGGGCTCTATATTGAGCACCATGAAGGTGCGACTCGAGGGGGGACCCAGCTGACCTGACGGACGCTGCTTCGGGAAAAATCTTCCAGCGCCCGTACACGTGTGTACGCGCACACTGGACGGGAATGGCCGTGACCAACACCTCTCGAAGCACAACAGTTACGGGAAGGTGAGTAACTGCTTTTTCTCATGAGACTCCCCACAAAATCATGAGAGTCGCCAACGCTGCAGATCACTTCAGTCTTGACAGCCGGGGCAGGGAAATGTCGTTCCCCTTATTGCAGGAGTGAGGGGCAGCAGGGATCTGCTTAGCTTGTCCTGACTGAGGGGACCCTTAACCGGAACTGG
The DNA here is from genome assembly GCF_020497125.1 of Mauremys mutica. Taxonomy (NCBI): domain Eukaryota; kingdom Metazoa; phylum Chordata; order Testudines; family Geoemydidae; genus Mauremys; species Mauremys mutica. Next base: position 35,059,691 of record NC_059086.1, on the reverse strand, counting down.
GCTCGCTAAGCAGGGGGCTGGGATGCCGGATCCCAGTGGTGAGTGACAGAGGGTGCAGACAGGCGTCCCCGCCGGGTGGTGTGGGCTCTGCCTAAGAGCTACAGGCACCATCTGACCTCCCCCCTCCCCTGTTTGCAGACAGAGCTGATCCGGCTCCATTGAGCGACCTGCGTTTTGTTCAGTGACCACTAGAGCTGGAATGGGTGAGAATCAGGTGTAAGTGCTTGGATCTGCAGCAGGACAGCGGCTCCTGGGGATGAGCCGGCCCAGCCGGCCCTAGCACCGAGGTGCCTCTGCCCTCCCTTCCCCCGTCCAGGAACTGAAATCCCTGGGAGCTGGGGGGAGTCTCATGAGAGCGACTCGCAGAGGTCCCAATGGAGAGGCAGGTGGCAGGAGACGGTGACGGTGCAGGGCCGGTGGCGATGACACAGTGCAGCGAGCGGTGGCAGGATGAATGAGGTGAACTCCCGCGAATGCAGCTCCAAACTCGAAATCTCCGCTGACCAGGACAGCAGCTGTGAGCGGGACGTAGGGAAGGGGGGCGGCTTGTTAAAGGGACATTTGGTTGATGGACCTTCGCCCCGCAAGAGGAGCCACGGAGGTGAAGGACGCAGCCCAGTGCACTCTGGGGCAGGAGTTTTGCTCATGGTCAGATGTGGCGAATCATGGTTGGGTTGTGTCCCCAAATTAATGCCGGGTTCCTTCCCCCTTTTTATTCACAGTTGTCTCTGCTCTAGACAGACTCAGGGCTTGCGCATGGGGCAGGGTCGTCTCTTACAGACACGCAGGGGGGCTGTTTCATTTCCCCAGATGACTGGATGGAGGCTCGAGCCGGGTCTGTGTTGCATTGTTAGGAGGGACCCCTGGATATTGAACCCGGCCCTGGTTACTGCTGACTCCCCCTGGCAGAATATTACACATGATCACATATTAATTTTAGCTACATGAGTCATGAGCTGGGTTTGAAACCAGAATGTAACACGGGGGAGGATCTGCATGGAAATATTTACAATGGTCAGACGAAGATTGAAGAACTCGTGGTTTCCGGGCTCCACCTCCCCCAAGGCTGCAGGGTACATTGAAAATGACCTTCCCCCCTCCCCACAGAGACAGGGAGAAGCTGCAAACTAACCATATGACACCTGCCCAGGCTGAGGGCCCCTGGGTATCCTGGATGTTGCAGGGACCTCGGCTTACTTTGGCCGCACTAGATTTGGCAGCAGATTAGAGACAATGTGTGAGGTATCAGGAAGAAGTGGGCCGGCAGCTCGCAGGGAGCTACAGCTGCAGCTACAAGCTCCTGCCTCTCCTCATGCGCCTGCAGCTCTGTGGAGCTGGTGGTAGCAGGTGAGGGGCCCAGCTCAGTGTCTCCGCTCCCAGCCTCACATCCAGCTGGACCCTGGGGGCGGTCGGCATCGATGGGACGGTCAGAGCCAGGCTCTGCCTGGAGGCCAGCAGAGGGGACACCCAGCCAGGGAGCGGGAACAGAGTAATTGGGCATCCGATATCACCTGCCCCCAAGCCCAGCCTCTGTCCTTTGTCTTCTCTCCAGGGAAACAGGGTCGCCTGGGCCTCCTCTCCCCTCTTCTGTCCTCTGTCTCCCTCTGGCTGGAACCGGCTGGTCAGGTAACCGGGGTCCTGTCCCCGCAGCCCATTGTCCTCCCACTGGCCAGAACCAGCTGTGACTTCCGAGCTGGGCCTCCAGGTCACCAGTCACTGGGGTATCCATTTTCCAGGCCATTGGCTGGGGTCCCAAGGTCCCTCGCTGGTTCTCTGTAACAACAAACTCCCTCTCCCCTCACCTCATTAAACCAGTAATACCCAGGGACACTGAGACCACCCCCCCCAGCATGCAAATCTTTTGAAAAACCAAGAAAATCCCCCACTTTGTCACACTGCAGAGGGATGGGGAGAGCTCCGGGCCCAGCAAGGTAGCTGGAGCTGTCAGGATATGGGGCACCGTAGGGAGAGCTCCAGGCCCTAAAAGGCAGCAGGGACCGTCGGGACACGGGGCATCCTAGGGACCATGGCTTGTGGGCAGCACCCCCCGAGCCTGTGGCCTCCGGGTCACGCTCTGACGCAGCCACGCCGGAGAGGACGTGGGATCGTTCCCCCAGCCTGAACCGCCTGTGGGTCGTTCGCACTGTTGTGGCTGTTGAGCCTGAGAAGCGGCCCCGGCCGCGAGCTCACGTGTAAAACCCACGGGCAAGTTCCCCAGCTGTGCCAGGGCCCCGAGAACCAGGGGAAATTGGGGATGACGCTGAACGTTGTAACTCGGGCGAGAGAACCAGCCACAGACGCTGGGTTGGTCTGACCCGAAAAGCCCCCTGGCTACAGCCCCAGGACTGTCGACATCGCGCTGGGTGAAAACAGAAGCTGGAGGCAGGAGTTAATAGCCCCAAATTGGTGGAGGGACTTTGGGCCTAATGGGGGGCAAAGTAATGAGGGGGCGGGACTAGGCCGCCCACTTCCCCCTCGTTGAGTTCCTTAAAAACCCCACGATGGGCTCAACTCTCCTCCCCCGTCCCACCTTGCGTCCCGGCTCAGCTCGTCTCGCCTTCATCTTCCCCCAGCTCAGCCCCGGCCCCCAGCGCTGCAGCCCCTCGACTCCTCTGAGGGACGTTCTCCCTGAGAGGCCGGAGCCAGCCAGCCGGCCTAGCTCTTCTTTAAGGACCTTTGCTTTCCCCCCTGCTTTCCCCCCTGCGAGCTGGAAGTTGTCCCATTGCCGTGACCTGCAGCCCCCATCGCGCCCCCGGGGATAGCTGATTGGCAGCGCCGGGAAGACCCAGGAGATACTTCTCCCTTCCCTGGTTGGGTTATTTTCCACCCCGCTGTGTCGTTCCTCCTCTTCTAGTTCACGCTCCTGGCTTCCCATCGGGTGCTGCAGTCGGGTGTGTGGCACCCACCCCACCTGCCCGGCCTAAGGAGAACGGACCCAACGCAGGGCTGGCCCTGCCCGGATTGTAACCACCCAGGGGCCGAGCAGCAGGGGTCGGGGTCGCCTTGCAGCCAACACACCCACTGGTCACTAACCCGCGTCCAGCGCCCGCCACCATCCCCAGAGGCCGTATTTCATCTCCGGTTCCATCCTCTCTCTCCCCCATCTCCTGTCTGTCCGTTTGCTAGGAACAGGGTCAGCGACCTCAAGCACAGACTGGACTCCAGCCCAGCCTGGGACCACCCTTCCCCAGTTCAAGTCTTTGTCCTCCAGATGTTCCTCCAGGTGTTGAGTTGTGGGAAGAGAAGCCCAGGGATTATGTCCCTTCCCCTCTTTTGTATTTTCTTCCAGTTTGCTGGAAAGATCTTTGCTGTGACCCGAGGACCAGGCAGTCCCCATTGGTCAAGCAATCTCCATTGTGCACAGTCGCTGGGATAGTGGATTCTTTCCTTTAGGGATGTTGATGAGCCATTAACATTGTCTGGCTGGTCCTCTATTGCAGTTGAAAGGGTGACAGCGGGCATCTCTCAACCTCACAACATATTTCAGTAGCACACCCAGCAATGCTTCATAACTTCCCACACAAGGACAGCACATACAATCCAACAGGGCATGAATGTTCAAGAGATCAACACTTTTAAGATGATGCCTCACAAGGCAACTTTGTACCCAACCTATCGTAGCTCTATCGTAGTGGTGAATACGGGGGCTCCACGGTGTTAACTTGAGGGACAGATTGTCACACTGTGGTCTCACCGCAGCGCGGCCAGGACCTGGGCAGGAGGCCTTGGACATGTGAGGAACAGACTGTGAACTTCCTTTCCCTTGCAGAGGTGGCTGTTTGTGGTGTCCCTGTGCCAGTGGGCAGGGTGACTTGTTTCCTTTAACTTTCCCTATATTTTCCAAAAAAATTTATGAGTTGCTGTTTAATAAATTGTACGTGCTCTGAACTCTATGTACTGATAGGTGGGTCAGGGAAGCATCCAGTGCAAAGAGAGATCCCCGGAGTGGGGACACCCTCACCCCTGTCCTAAGTGACCATGATGAGACTGGGGGTCAAACCCGCTTCAGGTGTTCCGAAAAACTCTCGTGGGGGCCCCTGTGGGGCCCGGGGCAAATTGCCCCTCTTGCCTCCCCGTCTGGGCGGCCCTGCTGGGTAAAGGAAGTGGGAGCGAGGACTCAGATCCTTTCACTAGCCAATCCCACCAGGGCGGGTATGAGCCAGGAAAGTTCCCCACAATAGCGGGACCCTTCCCCCGCTTACACTAGGAGCAGGGTCAGTGGCCGCCCTGCCCGTCCGTCCGGAGAGTGAAATGAACCGGTTCCTCCCCTCACAGCCCGGCTGGTCTGGACACAAGCGGCTCTGCTCCGGTGACTCCCGAAGGAGCGAGACTTGGAGCCGGGCTGACTCTGGCTGTTGGCCGCGGTCGCTCAGCCCCCGTTTCAATAGACAGGCCGGGTGTGATTCCTTGTCCGGGGGGTTAACCCGAAAGCTTTGCCTGTGAGCGGCTGCTGCTGGGGGTTTGCCCAGGAGCCGAGTAGAACTGGGGGCTCGGTTTGAAACGAGCCCCGGCCCCCGACCTGTGTAACGCTGGCGAGGGAGAGAGTTTCCAACCCCCTGAGCCCTCTGAGCACGTGAGACCCTCTGCAAAGAGCAGCCGGGACGGGAGTTTGGGGGACAGGCCAAGGGTGGGGGGAGGGATTAGAGGGGAGATGGGCTGAGATCAGGGAGGGAGTGGGGAGAGGAATTTGAGGGGAGACAGAAAGGGGGCGGGTGGGTGGGTTTTGCAGGGGAGATAGGCTGAGATCAAGGGGGCAGGATGGGCTGTTTGAGGGGAGAGGGGAACAAGGGTTGGAGGGGGACAGGGACAAGCAGGAGATGGGCTGAGGTCGGTTTGGGGTGGGAGGTTTCAGGAAAGACAGGACCGTGGCAGAGAGGACAGGGATTTGAGGGGAGATGGGATGGGGTTGGCAGGGCGGAGCTTGGAGGGGAGGATGGATGGAGGTTGGAGGGGGAAGGACGGAGGGGGGGCTCCCCTCTCACAGAGCCGGGGTCAGCGAATGGGAGGGGATTTGTTTTCCTGCCAAAACTCCAGCTGAGCTGGGGCACCTCTGTCCAGCTGCGGGAGTGGCAAGGGAAGCGAGGGGCAGGCGATGCCCCCACAGTTCCCCATGGCCATGGGGCAGATTCACCCTGAAATGCTCATGAGGGTGGAACCCAGGTACCCCCCAAATACTGGGGGTAGCTTCCATTCTCCCTACTTCCCTGTCACTGCCGTGCCACCCAGCTCCTGCGCCGTTAGCCCCCACCCCCAACATTCCCCCCACATTCTCCAACCCCTCGTATTCCCCTGCCCCCCCAACCCCAAGTGGCCACCATTTCCCTGAGGGCAGCCTGGCACCAAGCCCACAGGGGACACTGGGAGATGGTGGCCATCTTAACTGAGGGCAGGGACGGGGGAGTGAGGAGGGAGGGGCTGTGGTGGGGGGATGGTGTCCGGGGCACAGGCTTGGGGAGATTCGAAGACCAGGGAGCAGGTTGGGAGATATGGGGCAGGCAGGGTTTTGGGGGGGTGTTAGTTGTGGGCAAAACTGCTGCTCATCCCCCTCCTGCTCCGTGCGGCCAAGAGCAGCTAAGGGAGGAGGCTCCCGGGCGGTTGGGGGGTGGCAGGTGAGCAGTGGGTTGGAGGATTAAAGGGCCCTGAGTCACGGTGCCCCGGCATTACCCAGCACCGTGTGAGAATGGATGGGGGATGGTGCGACCATCACACCTGGAACCTGCTCTCAGCCCCCCTGCTCTAACCACTAGACCCCCCGCCCCGGAACCAGGAATGGAGCCCCCTGACTCCCAGCTTCCTGCTGCCCTCTAGCCAATGGCGTATAAACAAAGCCTGTGTCACGTCCCTCTCTAGGGGCCTGGCCACACAACCCCTGACAGTGTCTCCTCCAGTTCGGGGCAGGGTCTCTGTGGGGGCCTTAGAAGGTCCCTGGGTCTCTCCCGGCTGGTGACCCGTTGGGGGCCCAGGATGGAATTTCTCTTTCTCTGAATTTCTTTTGAACCTGGTTCATTTAATTCACACGCTGAGAAAAGCCCCTTAGAACCAGGTGTTACAGTGTAAAGCCGCCATCACCGCCCAGCTACGGTGCAAGGGGCAGCAAACCCAGGCGTCCCCCATCGCACCCGCTCCTCACTCCGTGCCACAGCTCGTGTCGCAGGTGGGCAGGTTGGCAGGCTGAGAGGGAAGGCTGCAGAGTCAAACCCTCCTGCACCAGGAAATGCCGCAGTTAAGGTTTACTGAACATCCTTAACTCTCCCCATCATGCAGCTCCATTACAACGCCAGCCTTTAATTGCATGATCATGTATTAACTTTACCGACATGGATCGTCAGTCGGGCTTGAACCCAGCATGAAAAGGGGATAGAATTTTCATGGAAATCGTGGTCAGTGGAAGATTGAAGACCAGACCCCGTGGTCGCCTGGCTCCCAGCCTGATGCACCTTCCTCAAGGCTGCAGGGTACATTAAGTGTGACCTGTTCCCCCTCTTCACAGAGACACAGACAAGCTGGGAGCTGCATGACACCTGGCCAGGCTGCCAGCCCCCGGGTTTCTTGTGTTTTGCAAAGCCCTCTGCTTACTTTGACCGCAGTAGATTTCGCCTACAGATTAGAGACAACGTGTGATGGACGCAGGAAGAGACGAGACATAGTCGACTTCCTGAGCTGGAGCCACCAGCTGAGTTTCTTATTTGGGGCTCAGTGGAGCTGAGCATCGGGGTGTTGGTGGCAGCACTGAGGGGCCCCTCGCTGCCCCCATCATGGCATCTGTTCTCACTGTCCTCCTCCTCGGTGAGTATTGGAGACAGCCAGGGCATGCGCACAATGGGGTGGAATCTGAGACCAGGGTGTTGTATTGAGTCACTCTGGGGTCCAGTCCCTAATGAGCCGTCTCTTTTCCAGGCTGCTGGCTGGCCGGGCAGTGTGGGGTGTCTGGACGTGAGTATCTGTGGGAAGGGGAGGTGGGGGGAAGTGATCTCAGGCCTATTCATACTCACAGCAGCCCCGTGGGCCGGGGCTTAGCACCCTCTTTGCCCTCCACCCCCTCGTCCTGGGTCCTGCCCCCAGGGAGTGCAGGGCTGCTCCGCCCCATGGGCACCCTCCCCTGCTGAGCCCCCTCTCTGGCCGGGTCACTGAGGCCCCTGCAGGCAGGTTCCCTGGGCCCTGGGGCACAATGCAGCCTTAGGGCTTAACCCCTTCCTGCCCGCACAGTATCTGGGGGACAGGGGGTGGCTGGGTTATGTGGGTGGCCAGCAGCAGCCTGGGGGCGTTCGCTGCCTTTCCACACTGTGCGGGCAGGAAGGGACAAGCTGCTTCCAGCCATGGGGGAGAGATGAGCTCTGCAAAGACACGGGCCAGGTCCTCCCTTCCCCGCAACTCCTCCCCGGTGACTGGAAGCAGCTCCGGTCCCTTCCCTCCCGCACAGGCCGAGAGGCTGCTGCTGGCCACAGTTCTGGTGTGAACCCTGGCAGAAATCGGGGTGGGGGGGGTTGTGACCCTCTCTCTCTCTCTCTCTCTCACACACACACACACATTGCCGCAGGATGACACAGCGCCAGACACCAGGAGAGGCGGGTCCGTCCCCGGGTGCCCAGCCCCAGGCATGGAGCGTGGAGAGCGCTGGGCAGGGAGCGTCCTGTTGCTCAGTTGCACCTCCCGCCCCTGTGAGAGAGGGGTACGGGAATGAGTGAGTGTGTGTGTGTGTGTGTGTGTGTGTGTGTGTGTGTGTGTGTGTGTGTAAAACTTCTTCCCATGGGGGGAGGATAGGAGTATGTGTGTCACACCCCCCCCCCCGCCATGTGAACATTAAACCTTAAAGAAGGTCAATCAAAAGAATCCAGCTACGCAGTGTTTCTTTTCAACAGGGGCTCAGTCAACTTGATGTTAATTTGAAGGTCTGTGCTGCGTAGTTCTGACTGATTGTCGTTGAACTCGCTTGAATACAAGTAATTTTACCAGGTCTCCCATATTCAGCATAGGGAAATATGGTCACCCTCCTGGTGGGCTGAGATCAGAACCCAGCCCTGCTCCCAGTGCAGTCAGGGGTGACTCCGGATTGACCCCGGGGGGCTGAGATCAGAATCCAGCCCACAGGTTCCCTGTGGATGCAGTGAGGGGTCTGTTACCCCTGGCGCTGTCCCTGGGGCTGGGTGCTAAGGGCAGGTTACAGACACACGGGGAGCAGTTTGTGTCTCCCCATCTCACTCCTGTTTGTGTGTGAACGCAGAGCTCCCCGCGCCCAGACCCTCCATCTCCGTCAGCCCCAGCGGGGTGATCGCCCAGAGGGGAGCCATCACCATCTGCTGTCAGTGTCGGTGCGGGGCCAGGAGGTTATTTCTGTATAAAGATGGAATCGAAATCCAGGAGCTGGATGCTGCTGGGGATGGGGGTGAATTCATCATCCCCAGCGCCAAACGGGCAGATGGAGGAGTCTATATGTGCCGATCTCGCTCCAGATCGGAGCCACCCAAGTGGTCGGATACTAGCGACATCGTGCGGATCATTGTAGTAGGTGAGGGGCCCTGTCTGGTGTCCCCGCTCCCAGCCAGACCATCGTGGGGGGGTCTCTGGGCAGATGGGACACTCCTTGGGGTGTTGCTTAACCTGCCTGTGCCTCCATTTCCCCTTGTATGAGTGGGAGATAATCATCCCTCCTGCAGCTTGTGTTTGGTTAGTCAGTCAGGGCTTAGCTTTAGGGTGGGGGCTTTTTCTCAGTGTGTCTGTGCAGCACCCAGCACCTCTGACTCCCAGCCCTCTCCTGATCTAACCACTAGACCCCACTCCCTTCCCAGAATCAGGGATAGAATCCAGGAGTCCTGGCTCGCAAGCTGTGGGGCCCCATTATGTAGTTTGGGTTAGGTAGATAGATGGGTACAGAGGGGTGGTCTGGATTTTAGGCAGTTTATGTTGTAGCTCCCAGGAATCTCTGGGATCTCGGAGAGGTTCCTCTGGCTGGGTTTTCTCCCAGGGGCCCCGTCTCTGGGACTGTGCGGGGAGTACGGGGAGCATTGACTGTGCCAGGGTCTATCTCACGGCCTGTGTCCTTCTCACTGCAGAGACCTACTACCCCAAACCCTCCATCTCCCTGCACCCCAGTGGGGGGGTTGCCCTGGGGGGAGCCGTGAGCATCCAGTGTCGGGGTCGGCACCAGAACATGAGGTTCCTTCTGTACAAAGATGGAAACCCGAACGTGCTGCAGGATGTGGAGCCGGCTGTGGTCCTCGCTGAGTTTCCCATTCACAACGTGAGCCGGAGAGACGCAGGGAGCTACAGCTGCTATTATCACCACAAATGGCATCAGTTCACCTGGTCACATCCAAGCAACCCCGTGGAGCTGGTGGTAGCAGGTGAGGGGCCCGGCTCAGTATCCCCGTTCCCAGCCCCACACCCAGCTGGACACTCTGGGGCAGGGGCATGTGCAAGGGGGGAAGCAGGCACAGGGCCCCCCCTGAATCAGTGGGGCCAGAGCACCGGAATCTTCTGGGGAGCAGAGTCAGCTCCTCTGGCTGCGCAGGGCACACAAAGTGCCCCTCCAAATTATTCCCGTTCACACCACTGATCAGGGGGTGTCTGTGCCAATGGGGCACCCAGAGCCAGAAGCGCTGACCCCACTCTGCCCCATTCCAACTCCACCCCTGCCCTGCCGCCTCCTTCCCCCATTCCAACGTCTTCCCCAAATCCTCACCCTGGCCCTGTGTCTTCCCCACCTCCTCCCCTGAGCACTGCTAGAGTTTGGAGGGAGGCTGCTCAGCCCTGGGACAGAGACACCAGCAGCCAGCGAGTTACCAACCGGCACCAGAAACGCAGGGACCCAGCGAGCGGGAGCCAGTGGAAAGGGACCCGGTGGCTGAGCTGTGTCATCGATGGGGCCAGGCACGGAGCTGGCAGGGAGTAAGTCCTGTTGGGAAGGAGCAGAGATGGCAGGAACAGGGGGAGGCAGAAAGAGGAAAGACAGAGGCAGGAGGGGGAAAGTTAAAGGAAGAACCAGGCAGTGAAACACAAAGAAAAAAGAGTTGCTAAGTTACCTCAGCAATTGTTAGAAAACCACAAGGGAAGCGAAGCACGAATGAAATGTGACAGAAATGAGCTGTGAGCAAAGAGAAATGGGCTGTAGAAATGAGGAGGACGTGAGCTATAGTGAAAGTGAAGCAAATAGTACGGACACAACGTCCGCCCGGCACCTTCAGGTGCAGCGACAGAAATAGACAAATTGTCCAAGAGCAAAGGGACTCTAGAAAAAGCAGCGGAGGGACAGTTGTTGCATTGAGAAGCCGACCCATCGCCTGGAGAAATCGCTGCAGGTGTCTGAGCTGGAGCTCAGAGCAGCGAACAGAGACGGCGCAAGGGGAGGGCTCAAGACACAACAAACCAGCCTAGGAACAGAGAAGCCGCGACGGGACCATAGCGCGGTGGGTTCTGGCCTAGTGCCTGGGACGTTCCAACTCCAGCTCCTGGGGCTCCATGAATGTAAATTGTTGCCCGTGAAGTGGGTTTAATTCACCCGATGGTAGTTACTGTTCAGGCAGCTCAGCAATAGTTCCCAGTGTGACCCTCCCCAGCAGTTCCTGCTACACCAGCGAACTCTGATCCACTTGTGATCATTCCCCACTGAACTGATTTCTCCTTCCCCAGCTGATGGAGAGAAAACGCAATTGGCCCCTAGGTCCCCTCAGCCTCTCCTTGCCCTGCCCCAGCCAACCCTCCATGGGCTCCTTGCAGATGGATCCATGTGTCGGTGGGCTGTGGGGCCGGGGCACAGTGACCGTGCCATGGTCTGTGTCTCATGGCCTGTCTCCTCCTGCCTGCAGAGCTCAGATACCCCAAACCCAATATCTCCCTGAGCCCCAGTACGGGCGTCGTCGCCCCAGGGGGAGCTGTGACTGTCCGACACACGGCCCTTGATGGACCCCTTGGGGGACGTAGCTGAGCTTTCCATCCGCAGCGTGAGCCGGGGAGATGCAGGGCGCTACAGCTGCCGATAGAGCACTAAGTGGGATCCGCCCATCTGGATGGAGCCCAGCGACACTGTGCAGCTAGTGGTAGCAGGTGAGGGGCCCAGCTCGGTGTCCTCACTTCCCAGCCCTATCCCCAGCCGGACCCTCATGGAGGCTCCGTGCTGATAGGAGGCTCAGAGCCAGGCTCCGCCCTGAGCCTGGGCCCAGCAGAGGGGATGTCCAGATGGGGAACGCGGATGGAGGCACTGGGGGGTTCCCCAGCCAGGGGGCAGCAGCAGGCACTGGAGTTTCAGGGCCGATGGCTGGGTGCTCGGTTCCCTCCCTCCCCCATCCCAGCAGTCACTTATTTTCATCCCACAGAGGGAACCGAGCAGGGCGGCTCTAGGCACCCGCAAAGCAAGCAGCTGCTTGGGGCAGCCCATTTGCAGGGGCGGCAGCCGGCAGGGATCCAGCCTGGGAGCTGAGAACCAACAGGGGGCCCTGGGAGCTGTAGTTCCTTGGATAGCTCCCTGCCTATAGAGTCAGCCCTGGAGCAGGGAAAAAACTACATTTCCCAGCATTCCCTTGGCTGCGATCAACTGGAAAGGGAGGGGGAGGGAGTATGGTAGCTGAAACCTCATGCTGCAGCTTGCTGTGAATGGAGAGCTCACTGCTAGACGGGGGTGGCACTGTGAATGGGGAACAAGTGTGCCCAAGGAGTAGAAGGCTTTGGTCTAGATGTCCCCTTCAGAAGACTGGATTAGGGATACTGGTGTGACCTCCCCTTGCAGCCTCCAAAGAAGGAATTGGGTGGACTAAATGGACAGTGCCCCTCTCTATCTGAAGCCTGGCAAGGGAGGTATGTGGATCCCACTAAAATTTAAAATGAAAAGTAAGGGAGGGGAGGCTCTGGACCTGGGCAGCTTTAGATACAGTACCAGGCACGTAGGAGGATTTCCACTTCTGAGCCATGGAAGCAGAAATTGACTTTTCCTTTCCAGATTTAGCTAATGTTCAGAAAGGGAATCTAGCACCTGCCTTCCAGATTTGAACACCTCAAAATTCAGGAGTGCTCAAGTTCAATTTGGGCAGCTGTTACTTCATTTCTCCCAAATCAAATATACTGATCCTCTGTAATTTGCTGTAGAAAAAGTAGGATAAAATTGAGCAAGAAATGCTTATTAGGACTGGAATTGCTATTTTCAACAGCCATTGCCTTTTTTTTGTTGTTGTTAGTTTTATTTGTTTAAAAGGAAGACAGTGATATTGCATTGGCAAATTCCCCATAGAAAGAAAGAGTGGAACAAAAGAATAATAAAGGCATCTCAACTTTTCCTCATTTATGGAGGACAGTCTTATAATATGCATCCAGATATCCTCCAGTCACACAAGCTGAAAATTGTTCCACTTTACTGCAGTTCTGTAACCATATGGGAACCAATCCTGTCTGTGTTCTGTGCACATCCAACATTCCTGCTGAATGACCTGCCCTGGGAGCAAGTTACCAGTGATCATGGGCTGGGGCGGAAGGAGGGTACAGGTGTGGGGGGGAGAGCCCAGGGCTGGGGCAGCAGGGGGGTGTGGGTGGGGGGGAGAGCCCAAGGCTGGGGCAGCAAGGGGGTGCGGGGGGGAGCCCAGGGCTGGGGTGGGGGCAGCCAAATTTTTTTTGCTTGGAGCGGCAAAAAACCTAGATCCGGCCCTGGAACTGACCCAGCTGGCCCCAGCAGCTTGACACCTCCCACCCCCATCACCCCCCATCTTTGTGTCATTTATCTGTACAGCTCCGAGCACACAGGGGAGCTGGCCCACGACAGGGGCTCCTGGTAATTAATACTAGTCAGTCATGATTTTGGTTCCGGTTTCCGTAGAGCCAGGCAGGGGCTGTATCTGCGCTCAGGGTCTTGCTGGACCGATCCTTCCCGTTCTGGGATCACGGGGGGCTGAGCTGGCCCGAATCCCTGGGTCCCGTCCTCTCCCCAGGGATGCCGGCTCAGCCCGGGGGAGAGCCAACATTGCCGGTTGGTGGGAGAAGAGGTTCCCTGTATAACTAACCACAGACACCAGGGCTCCAGTTTTCTCACCTCCACACCCGACAGACGCTGGTTCTATTCCCACAGAGGGAACCGACCCGACTCAGCCGGGAACGACGCCGGCTCCCACCCGCCCAGGCAGCGTGGAGCCAGGTACCGGGGCTGGGAGCAGGATATCGCCATCAACCCCCCCAGAAACAGGTTTGTGCTGCCCCAGGAGCCACCCGTGGGGAGATCCAAGAAGGGGTGGCTGGGTGGGACGGGTGCAGATCCCCACAGCAAATGTCCCATCTGATAAACCTCTGCCTCATTTCATATGCAGGGGGGTGTCATTGGACAGATGCCAGATTGGCTTGGTGGGGGCAGGACCCGGGAGAGCTTCCCCCCAATGCACAGCCCCACCCCAGGGCCCCCACAAACCAGGGTGCTGTGCTGCCTGCCAGCACCACAAAGCCACCCGTGTGGGACACAGCTCGGTGTGTATACTGCTGGAAGAACAGTGCCTGTATCCTGTCTGTCTGCCTGAGTCTGCAGACAGCCCAGCAGGATGGCTCAGAAGTAGGGCTCCCCTTTCACTGGGGTGCTGCCCAGTGGGGCATTAACCCTGGAACCTCTCAATCCACAGAAACATGGTGTTAACACTTGAACCCACTGATTTAGAGTAACACATTGTTGACTCTGGAACATAATGATGGCTGTTGCAATGACAATACCGTTAAGTCTTCCGCTGCTGATCACTTCACCAGGGCGTGGTTCTCCCAGTGATCTCAAAGCGCCGTCACCAGCCAGAAGACCCCACCCACTGCCATCCCCCCACCCATATGATTCCTACGCAGAAGTGAGCTGAAGTGCTGAGAAATTCCCAGGACAGGGGCAGGACCCGAGGGGGGTTGGTGCTATAGCATCTGGGCCCAGCTGGCTTCACAAGCAAGGGGCCTGAGGTACACCCTGCCCCCACCCAGTACAGCCCTCTGCCATTGGGAGTGAACCCCCTGACCACTATTACCCAGAATCCCCTCTGTTCCTACCTCCCCATTAGCCCCATAGTATGTTCTGCTGTGGGTCCCCAGGTCCTTGAGAGGGAGGGGCTGGGGCAGCAGGTAATGAGATGCTCACAGCCTGGTGCTGCTTCCCAGGTGGAGCGGAACCAAGCGCAGCACCGGGTCTGACCTGCACCATCATCGCCGGGGTGAGCACGGCAGCTTCCGGCCTCCTCCTCCTCCTCGTGGCCTTCCTCTGCTGCAGACGAACCCGAGGAGGTGAGTGCCCCGCCCAGCGAGGGAAGGGTTAAACCCGCTGCTAAGCCGGGCTGGGAAGGGGTCACAGCTTGGAAGGGAGATGGGGAAGGAAACCCAGGGGGTGGGGCAGGGGCCCAGCAGGGGGCGTCTCCCCTGGCAGTGAGAGCTGGCCCCAAAGCCCCTGGGCAGCACTAGGGGGCGCTGTGCTGCAGGGGGTGGGGCAGGGGGCGCACTAGGGGGCGCTGTGCTGCAGGGGTGGGGGCTCAGCAGGGGGCGCTGTCGTGCAGGGGGTGGGTACCTGTCTCTAGGGTATCCAGGCTCAGCAGCTAGAGGGGGCAGGGCTCCCCCAGCAGAGCAGTGGTTGGAAACTCCCTCCTGGGCCCTCCATCCCAGCTGCCCTGTGGGGCTGAGGGGCAGGGTTTGACCGAGTAGGGGTATTAATCTGGTAATGTTGCAGGGGAGTTTCACTAGTTTACTGTCTGCATTAATACTGATGATGGTGGGATATCAGGGTGTGACTTCACTTGAGGGATGATGATAATTGAGCCTGTAACCTGAGCCCAGGAGGGGGGTTGGGGCCAGGTGACACCTTCTGCCAGGAAACTGGACAAAGGCTGGAGGAGGGGCCAGGGGGGCGGGGGGCTGGGTGAGATGTCTGGAGGGGGGTTCAGTTTGGAGCTGTCTGGGGAAACAGAGGGAGGCCCTGCAGCAGGGTCTGGGCTCCCTACCACCCAAGATAGGCCTGACAGAGGGGTCCGGTTTTCTGTACCTACAAGCTCTGTTTTGGCCTGTGTTCCTGTCAAAACCTTCTGTTTTACTGGCTGGCTGAGAGTCCTGGTGAATTGCAGGAAATGGGGGTATAGGGCCCTGACTCCCCCACACTCCGTGACACAGGGCTGGTACACGGGGATCCAGGTCGACTCATGGACGATTCTGTTTTGTGTCTCTGCAGGGAAAGGACCAGCCCTGAGACAGAGCAGGTGAGACCCCAGCTCCGCTCCCCACCCCTCATCTACCTGGTTCTTTCCCTGCAGGGGAGGGGAGTGGGGTCTAGTGGTTAGAACAGGGGAGGCGGCTGGGAGCCAGGACGCCTGGGCTCTCTCCCTGGCTCAGGTTGGGGAGTGGTGTCTGGTGGTTACAACAGGAGGCGGGGGCTGAGAGCCAGGACTCCTGGGTTCTGTTACTCTCTCTCTCTCTCTCTCTTTCTCCCTGTAGGGAGTCCGAGGCTGCAGCCACAGTCTGTAAGTCACACATGAGGGGGAGCCATGGAGCAGGAGGGAGGGGCGGGTGTCCCCTGGCAGGGGCCATGTCCTGTGGGGGAGGCATGCTGATGTGGGGTGCAGCCCTGACTCAGTTTGCCTTTGGGGGCACCCCGCTGCACCATGGGGCTAGTGACCCTGCCCCACCCCAGCACGCTGGGGGGCAGGCGGGTCAGTCTGCAAAGGGCTCATATGGGGGGTGGGGGGCTGGGCCCGGGGCCCTGATCTTGACCCAGTTGCTCACTGGGTGGGGTTTCTCTATTCCACAGACGCTCTTGTGGGTGAAGGGAAGCAGCAGGATGTCCTGGTAAGTGTCCCCCACTCAAGCCCCCCAGCACCAATGCATCATCCAGCCTCCTCCTCCCCCCCGCCCCCACCATCCGGGCTTCTCCTCCCCCCCCCACCATCCGGCCTTGCACAGGTCCCACTAGAGCCGTGTTCTGATGCTGGCTGTCCAGACTCTGCCTGCCCCCCCACACACCTCCCCGCACCCCCTCAGGGCAGACACCGGTGCTGGGGATCAGCATTGGGGCTCCCCCCCGAGAGGGGTGGGAGACCCAGAACACAGAGAATAAGAGCCTGACCCTGCACCCCGCAAACTCACCTCGACCCCCCTCAAACCGTCCTCCAAACGTTTGCATTTGTTGGAGATTCGTGGCGGGTCAGCGGAATTCCACGGGGGGCAGGGCTGGCTGCAGGCCCCAGCGGAGGAAGCTCATGCCAGGGGCGGCCCATGCTAAGGGGCGGCACATTCCGGCCATTCTTGGGGCGGCAGAGTCCAGGCGCCTTTTTTTTTTTTTTTTGCTTGGGGCAGCAAACATGGTAGAGGGTGGTGGGAATTTCCCTGATCTCTGCCCCATGGGGCTCTGTGGGCTGGAGTGGGCCGGGAGGGGGGGTGTTGCTGGATTCCCTGGGGGTGGGGGGAAGAGCAGCTCTCGGGAGCCTCCTGCTGGACAGGACAGAGCACGTCAGAGCAACTGTGCATCGGGGTGGGAGGGAGGGGTGTGGGGGGCATCGCTGCCCCCGGTGGCTGGGATCAGAACAGTCTGGTGTGTGGGTGTTGGTGCTGGTGCACACCCACACACGCCCCGGTGTCTCTCTTCCCTCCCTGCCCTAGGAGCCCGACCCCAGCGCCAAGGGACTCACCTACTCCGAGCTGGACGGCCAGGCACTGCTGGCCAAGCGGGGGGGCCCGGCCCCTGCCCCTGAGCCCGTCCTGTACGCCGCCATCAACGTGAGCCGGGGGCCCCACAGGCAGAGCCCCCAGGGTGCCTCCACCCACCCCCATAGCGTGAACCCAGGGGGAGTTATCGCAGCGACGGGGCAGGGAGCATCGGCCACCACGGGGTGAGTGATTCTCCCCCAGAGAACGGGCTCAGCTTATAGCCCCCCCGTAGCCCTCCCCGCAGCTGGTGGTGCCTCACCCAGCCCCATGGGTGAGGGGCCAGGGGGGCTCAGCACCGGGCGGGGTAGGGGATGTGCTGAGGCAGCTGCTTGTGTTATTTTGCATCCTGTTAATCTCCAGATCTATAATAAACAGAGAACCACAAACCAGCCTGTCACGTTCCCCTGGTGTTACCCGGCCGGTGAGCTGCTCGGTCACTCCAGCCCTCGACCCTGGGAGCCAGCCCCACCCTGCTGCGCTGGGAGACCCCCACCCCCGGGCTGCTCCCGCATGGCCTCTGGCGTGTGCGCGGCTCCCGGCTCTGGGAGTGAGCACTCTGGGCAGCCGCTGCTTTGACTGTGCAACCGAATGTCACCGGCCGACATCTCCGGTCCCAGACACCCCCCTGGGAACCTCCGTCTTGCAGTGCCTAGTTCTGCCGCTGGACGCCGCAAGCGTCTGTGAGTGTCGGGGGGGGCTCACGTGGCTCAGGCCTGACGCCTTGGTGAACCGACGGGCGCCGGGTGTTACTAGCCCCCCCGTCCTCCTCCCTTCCCCGGTGTCTCTCCTCACCTGCCCTGGGGGAGCCTTCAGCCTCCGCGCACTCACACTCCCTGCACGGCTGCTGCTGGCCCCTGGGGAGCAGGCGGAGCTGCTGGTGCTGGAGCCGGGGTCACTCATCTCCTGCTCTGGGCAGGCTGGGGGCTCTCCAGGGGCCAGGCAGGGGGTGGCCCCTGCTGGGCCCTGGGGCTGGGCTCCTGGCTCCTCTGCTTCCTGGAGAGGAAGCCCCAGAACCGCCGTGCCCGGCTCCTGCCTGTTCTGGGTCCCTCCCGCACAGCTGCACCCTGGGCCACCTCCACATTGGCCCAGAAGGTGCCTCAGGCCCAGCAGGAAACGTGCTGCCCAGGCCCAGAACGAAGGGCTGCAGGGGTGTGACGGTGCTGCCCGTGGGAGCCAGCTGAGGTCACTCAATCAGGGTGAACTGCAAACCAAACGGGGCAGACAAACCCCAAACACTGGTGGATGTTCCAGTACTTAGATTTACCAACCAGCACAAAACAGATTCTACGGTACCTCACTGGTTACTCAGGCGTCCAAACCCCGCAGTTCCCTTAAAGTGCCCAGCCTCAGGCCTCCGTCCAGACACACCTGTGAGATATGATGATGATTCCTGAAAATCTTACTTCATCATATAAAAGAAAAGGTTCTTCCAATCCCAAAGGATCAGCCACATACCCAGGTCCAATTATAACTTAGATCTTACCCAAAATACACGCTATAGCCAATTCTTAGTAACTAAGCTAACATTTATTAAAAAAGAAAAGAGAGAGAGTGTTGGTTAAAAGATCAATGTACAGACAGACTTGAATTCAATTCTTGAGGTTCAGATACACAGCAGAGATGAGTTTGTAGTTGCCAAAAGTCCTTTTAGAAATAGTCCATAAGTTATAGTCCAATTTCCATATTCAGGGTGGCTCCAGTCAGTGACTGGGGATCTCAATCCTTGTGGCTTAAGGTTTCCCCCTCTTGAAACCCAAAGCAGATCTGAGATGAAGAAGGATCGTGTCCCAGGCTTCTTATACATTTCCAGCAGCCTTTCGGTCTGAGAAAACAATAGGCTTAACTCCTTCTCCCAAATCTCCTGGCAATTAACACAGAGTAATTTATCCATTAAACAGTTCAGATACAGGTTACCACAACCTTGAAAGAGACACATAGACAATAACACTATTTCACTCAAGTATCATCATAAATGTTAATATTCCTTTTTTGATCTTTGAATTAAAACTATAGTAATAGACCAGACTTGTTTGCTTACATTACGGGACCTGAGCAAACATCTCCCCTTCTACCTCTAACAATGCCGACTTGCATTTTAAAGCTTTATTCATTTACATACCTTGCTAACCAGTTCTTAAGGTTCACCCATGGGTCAGGTCAGTCGGTGAGGTGAGTAACTCTTTCTGGCCCTGTCACCTTCCAATGAAATATTATATCACACTCATAACGTCACAAGGGGGCTGTTAGCAAATCTCGTCCCCCTGGGAGGAGGAGATTCCCCCATTTCTGCCCCTCCCCAGGCAGAACAGGGAAGCCCCTGAGGATGGGCTACGTGCCACTCACTTGCTCTAGGTGGTGTGGAGCTGGGTGGCAGATGCTCCGAGTTGGCCCGTCCCTGGCCCCCTTCCTCGCTTTCCCGCCGCGATGTGAGCTGGGGAAGGTGCTGTGCCGGGCAGTGCAATGCCCTGCCGACAGGGCCCGGTGTAGAAACTGGGAGACCGGCCGCGGCTGTGAAAACCAGACGATGTTTTAGTGCCAAGGGATGGAGACACTCAGGCCAGCAGCCGGGGTCCAGAACACGGACCTGCCGCAGGCAGCGCCTCCCAGCTCAGGGCCTGCTGGCACCTTACACACATTCCCGACGCCTGACAAGTCCTGGGCCATGGGGGCGGGACCCCAACCCCCCAATGGAAAACTGTGGCCTGGGCAGGGGAGTCACTGCCTCAGGGTCGCACTGGGAGCCAGTGACAGAGCCAGGGACGGAGCCAGGAGTCCTGTGTCCAGGCCCCTGCACTGAACACTGGAGGACACTCCCTTCGAGAGCATCAGTGACAGGGTCTGTAACACTCACCCACTGTTGTCAGCGCTCTGAGATTTAACCAGGAAAAGCCTCCCTGGACTGGGAGATGAGCTAGGAGGCTTTTCAATCCCTAGGCAGATGGATGAAAAATAGATTATTTTAATAATATTAACCGGATTTTTTAAATTAAATTAACCACAGGTTGGTTTGTTAAACTAATGCTGCTTAAAATTAAATTTGAAATTGACAACCTATGTTAAGCCCTCACCTTATTACAATCTCTTAAAATAATTTAAAGAGAATAGAAAAACCCAATATTAAGCAGCACGTTTCCTGCCAAGTTTTAAGGACAGTCAAACCACTGAAGCCCCTAGAACCACAATTACTTGAAGCGCTAAAACAGCTTTCGACAGTAGTAGCCTCCTTTGAAAGTGCAGGAAAAAGATTTTTTTCATTTCAGTTTATCCAATTGGTTCGGTTCAATGACAAATTCCCGGGATTTAAGAAACCCCTGGGGAGTTAACCAAGCAGCAAGCTTGTTTTCTTCCTTCAATCTATAACTAAAAAGGAGGTGTGAGGGGATGAGATATACCCGTTCATATATCTTGAAGGACATGGTGAGCAGAAGGTATCAGTTCAGTTCATTAACTGCAGATAATATTTCCTTTGTTTAAGAACTCAGTTTTAAACTAAAAACATTTTTGATGAATATTTTTTCTTATGCTTCTCTTTCTGGCTGTGCCGCAACCTTGCTTTGTAACCACCTCTTGCTTCTCACCTCTATTTTCCCCACCTCTGTTCGGGATAGGGACACTTCTCTAACTCCCAGCTGCAGTGCGATTTGAGTAGGTCATGAGCATTAGACACCTTTGGGCTTGAAAGGACAATCCCTTTTGTGGCTCTTTGTTTTTGAAAAAATCCCTTTTGATTCACCCTGATTTTAGAAGAAATACCACATTCAAGAGAATCATAAACTGCTCATATTCAGTTATAGGAGAGAAGGCAGCAAAATTCAGCACATCGATAATTCATTGAAAATTATTTACTCGACCTTAAAAGAGACTAACTAGAGGGTCGGCCGCTTGTTTGTTTATGTAGGGTCAGTTTCCATCTCTGAACCAGTAACAATTGCACGGGATAGTGCCCCAAACCCTGTCAAATCCCCTAAGCCATTGCTCGTCTGTTCTGGTTTTATACGTTTCAGATCAACAAAACCTTCCCCTGGGCCGTCAGTGCCCATGTGGCGCTGCAGGCAGAGGAGCCTGAGCAGTCGCCTTGTGACATTGAAGGTAACTCAGCAACTCACCCGTCACTCACTCCCCTAACCCTGATCTTAAATCCTCCCCCTGCCACCTGCCTGGGTCATCTCCCCCATTGAAACCGCCAGCTTGACTCATTTTAACCAATGGGGTTGAATTATGCAAATCACCTGCAGAGAGTGAGCACTGACTGGCTGAGTTAACTCTGATGTCACAAAGCGCCTCTGCCTACGGCACCAATTTAACGGGGATGGTGCAGAAAATCAGGCTTTTCTGGTGCTGCTGTTTTCCAGCTGTCACCAAAACCAACAAGGTTCTTCCCGCCGATGCCCAGAAATTTTGGAATCAATTTAACGCAGTTTTCAAAAATTATCATGTTACAGACAAAGAAACGCCCCTGAACTGAGCGTTCGGCCTCGCTGCACTCAGCCAACAGGGACCTGAGCCTCCTCCCTGTTAACTCAGTGAGGACCCCAAGCTCAGCCCATCCGTGTGGAGACTCTCCGGGCTGGGAGCTGAGCAAGGGAACAGACGGGCAGACGACAGCATCAGTAGCAATGTGGGACTCACCCCTGCGGCGCCCCCTGCTGGTCTCCTGGGGAATTAGCGTTCCTGCTGTGGGAGCACCCTCTGCAGGTCAATGTCATGCTGTCGCCAGCCCTGTGTCCCTCCCGGACCCTGGTGCCCTTCTCCTTTGGGTGCTGCCCCCTGGCAGTACCCCCACTCTCTGGGCTCCTCTCCCTGGGGAATCCCCACCCTCTAGCCCCATCTTGCCTCAGTGTTCACAGCCAGTCCTCAGCTAGCCCCTGCACTCTGGGGCAGACTGCAGTCCATATCACTCATCATCCGCAAGGGGGGGTTGAACCTGCTGCCTCCACCTACCCCTGGGCTGCACCTCTGCAACCCCAGTACCTTTTCAGGCCTTTGGCTAGGCCTGCAGCCTGGGGGGTTATTCTCCAGCACTGATCTACTCCGGTACCTTACTCAAGTCCCAGGCAACCAGGCCCTTCTGTGACAAAGTGGAACTGTTCCTAATGTTTCCTCTGAATACTGTGGGGGGGCCTCAGTTTCTGCTGACCCTCTGTCGCCTGGCAACTAATGGCCAGGCCCTTCCCCTCCTTCAAAGGGGATGCTAAAGGTGTGGGAAACAAAGAGGTCAGGTGACCTCCTGGCCTGGGAAAGGAGCTGAGCAGAGAGGAGGGGCTGGAGGGGTTTTCAGTCTGGAGCTGGCTGGGGACATGGAGTGAAGTGCAGACGTGGGGGTCTGGCTCACTGCCCCCCAGAATGGACCCGGCCGAGGGGGCCGGTTCTCTGTACCTACAAGCTCTGTTTTAGACCCTGTTCCTGTCATCGAATAAACCTCTGTGTTACTGGCTGGCTGAGAGTCACGTCTGACTGCGAAGTGGGGGTGCAGGACCCAGTGGCTTCCCCAGGGCCCCGCCTGGGCGGACTCACTGTGGGAAGCGCACGGAGGAGCAGAGGAGGCTGAATGCTCCAAGGTCAGACCCAGGAGATGAAGCCATGTGAGCTTCTTGCGCTGCTCTGAGGGAGAGGAGACGCCGTGACAACTCTCTCTGCACCTAGAGAGAGAGGCTGCCTGTGCTCCCGGCCCACGGCCTCTTTATAGGGCCGGCTGAGGCCTGATTGGGGCGTGGCCCAGCTGTGGCTACTTCCCCAATCAGCCCGGGTTTTCCCCTACCACAGCCCTCTCCCAGGGCTGTTTTAAGCTTTTCAGGGCAGCAGTGGGTGGCCACCCCGCTACATCACCCTATGAGATCATTCTGGGGGAGATCACCATCCGCACACGATTCCCGCCCCACCTCTTTGCGAGGGCCCCTTACAAGGACAGCTGGTGA
Source organism: Mauremys mutica (assembly GCF_020497125.1). Classification (NCBI taxonomy): domain Eukaryota; kingdom Metazoa; phylum Chordata; order Testudines; family Geoemydidae; genus Mauremys; species Mauremys mutica. The sequence goes on along the minus strand of NC_059086.1, from coordinate 35,037,156 downwards.
ACAGCCCCACCCTCGTCAGGAAGACGAGCAGCAGAGAGAAATGGGACAAGAAAAGAGAAAGGACGAGAGGAAGGGAGGTGAAGGCAAGCGAAAAAGGACAAATTCCAAATGCCCCAGTGAATCATAGATTCCAAGGCCAGAAAGATCCACTCTGACCATCTCGTCTGACCTTCTGTATTACACGGGCCGTGGAACGTCTCTCAGAAAAATTCCTGTTTGAATTAGAGCCGATTTTTTAGAAAAACATCCCATCTTGATTTCAGAAATGCCAGTTATAGAGGATCCATGACAACCCTGGGGAAATTGTTCCAAACCCTGTCAGTTAAAAATGTTCCCCTTATTTCCAGTCTGAATTTGTCTAGCTTCAACCTGCAGCCATTGGATCTTCTTACCCCTGGGTCTGCTAAAGTGACGAGCCCATTAGCCAATATTTGTTCCCTTACGCTCATCCCGTAACCGTCTCTTTGTTCAGCTAAATAGACTGGGCTCCTTGAGTCTATCGTTATCAGGCAGGTTTTCTAATCCTTTAATCATTCTTCTGGCTCTTCTCTGAACCTTCTCCAATTTATTGGCATCCGTCTCAAATTGTGGACCCCAGAACTGGACACAATATTCCAGCAAGGGTCACACCAGTGCCAAATACACCTCTCCACTTCTAGCTGAGATGCTGCTGTGTATGCACCTAGAGATCACATCCGCTGGGAGCTCCTGGTCAGCTGATTAGCAAACATGACCCCAAGTCTTTTTCAGGGTCACTGCTTCCCAGGATAGAGCCCCCCATCTTGTACATAATGCCTAGATTCTTTGTTCCTAGAGGTATAAGTTTACATTTGGACAAACTAACAGGTATGTTGCTTGTGCTCAGCTTCCCAAACAATCCAGATGGCTCTGTATCGATGCCGTGTCCTGTCTGTTATTTACCACTCCCCAGATCTGTCGGTCATCTGCAGGTTTTATCAGTGATGATTTTATATTTGCTTCCAAGTCACGGATCAAAATGTTAAATCGTGTAGGGCCAAGATCCGATCCCCGCAGGACCCTACTAGAAAGACACCTGTCCAATAAAGATTCCTCATTTACAATTACATTTTGAGACCTATTAGTTAAGCAGGTATTAAGCGGTGGATTCCTAGGTGGGACATTTTCCTGACAGCTTACCTTGTGTTTTCCAAGCCCAGCACTGAGTTGGCAACGTTTGGATCAATGTTCCCTCCCTCCCTGAGAATCTGACCTTCTCCACAGGGGTGTCTGCGTTCTACAGAATCAAGCTGGAAAGGAGAAAACGCCCACAGAAGCTCCTCCTTAGCACTCAGGTGCATGAACAGAAATCCCCCAGGAGAGAGGCGAGAAGGGGGTTTGCTGCAGCAAGGCCACAGGGGTCTCTGAGGTCCCCCCTGCCCTGCCCCCCTGTACTGCGTGTCTGATGTCAAGGGAGCTCTGTGAGGTCACAGCCGCCTCCCCACCTTTGCCCAATAGGCTGAGTTCCTGCCCAAGGCCCTTGTGAAGTCACTGCCACGCCCACCTCTCCCTTGCAGAGCTGGTGTCTGCCCCTGGCCAGCCTGTTCGGGTGTCTCAGCTGCTCCCCAAATCACCCCACTGCTCACTAGTGAGTCTAGGGAACAAGCAGGTGAAACAGTAAAACAGCAGGATCTGTTCCTCCTCCCGCACACTTCATAGATTCACAGATCTTTAGGCCTGACGTGGCCACGTTTGCTCTCCTAATCTGACCTGGATTTCACAGGCCAGGGAGTTTCACCCACTTACCCCCACATTAAGCCCAATAGCTTGTGTGTCACTAAAACACGCCTCCCAGACAGACACCCAGCGGTGATGTGAGGACATCAGGAAACAGAGAATCCACCACTTCCTCTGGTAATTCGTTCCAGTGGTTAATCAACCTCACTGTCAAAGATTGGTGCCTGGCTCCTCATTTGAATGTCTCTGGCTTCAGCTGGCAGCCGCTGATTATTGTTCTGCCTTTCGCGGCGAGATTAACGAGCACTTTGGGACTCGTTATTTTCTCTCCAGGAAGGTCCTTCTCAGGGCTTGCGCGTGAGGCAATGTTTCTCTTACAGACACGCAAGGGGGCTGTTTTATTTCCCCAGATGACTGGACGGAGGCTCGAGCCGGATCTGTGTTGCATTGTTAGGAGGGACCCCTGGATATTGAACCTGGCCCTGGTTGCTGCTGACTCCCCCCAGCAGAAGGTTACACATGAGCATGTATTAATTTTACCTACATGAGTCATCAGCAGGGTTTGAAACCAGAATGTAACACTGGGGAGGATCTGCATGGAAATATTTACAATGGTCAGATGAAGATTGAAGATCAGACTCTGTGGTTTCCGGGCTGCACCTCCCCCAAGGCTGCAGGGTACATTGAAAATGACCTTCCCCCCTCCCCACAGAGACAGGGACAAGCTGCAAACTAACTATATGACACCTGCCCAGGCTGAGGGCCCCTGGGTATCCTGGATGTTGCAAGGACCTCGGCTTACTTTGACCGCACTAGATTTGGCGGCAGATTAGAGACAATGTGTGAGGTATCAGGAAGAAGTGGGCCGGCAGCTCGCAAGGAGCTACAGCTGCAGCTACCAGCTCCTGCCTTTCGTCATGCGCCTGCAGCTCTGTGGAGCTGGTGGTAGCAGGGCCCGGCTCAGTGTCTCCGCTCCCAGCCTCACATCCAGCTGGACCCTGGGGGCGGTCGGCATCGATGGGACGGTCAGAGCCAGGCTCTGCCTGGAGCCCAGCAGAGGGGATGCTCAGCTGGGGAGCGGGAACAGAATAACTGAGCATCCGATATCAGTATCACTTGCTACCAAGCCCAGCCTCTGTCCTTTGTCTTCTCTCCGGGTAAACAGGGTCGCCTGGGCCTCCTCTCCCCTTTTCTGTCCTCTGGTCCCTCTGGCTGGAACCGGCTGGTCAGGTCACCGGGGTCCTCTCTTCGCAGCCCATTGTCCTCCCACTGGCCAGAACCGGCTGTGACTCCTGAGCTGGTCCTCCCAGTCAACAGGTCACCAGTTGCTGGGGTATCCATTTTCCTGGCCATTGGCCAGGGTCCAGTTCTGTCGCAGGTCCTCTGTAACAACAAACACCCTCTCCCATCACCTTGTTAAACCAGTAACACCCAGGGACACTGCATCCCACTCCGTCAGCATGCAAACCATTGGAAAAACCAAGAAAAAAAACAAGAAAATCCCCCACTTTGTCACACATGGCAGAGGGATGGGGAGAGCTCCGGACCCTAAAAGGCATCAGGGACCGTCGGGACACGGGGAGTCCTAGGGGCCCTGGCTTGTGGGCAGCACCCCCCGAGCCTGTGGCCTCCGGGTCACACTCCGACACAGCCACCCCGGAGAGGACGTGGGATCGTCGCGCCAGCCTGAGCCGCCTCGGAGTCGTTCGCACTGTTGTGGCTGTTGAGCCTGCGAAGCGGCCCCGGCTGCGAGCTCACGTGTAAAACCCACGGGCAAGTTCCCCAGCTGTGCTAAGGCCCCGGAGAACCAGGGGAAACTGGGAACGATGCTGAACGTTGTAACCCGGGCGAGAGAACCAGCCACAGACGCTGGGTTGGTCTGACCTGGAAAGCCCCCTAGGTACAGCCCCAGGACTGTTGACATCGCACTGGGGGAACCAGGAGTTAATAGCCCCAAATTGGTAGGAGGGACTTTGGGCCTAATGGGGGGCAAAACAATGAGGGGGAGGGACTAGGCCGCCCACTTCCCCCTCGTTGGGTTACTTAAAAAGAGACTTTGTTAAAAACCCCACAATGGGCTCAACTCTCTCTCCTCTCCGGTCCCACCTTCTGTCCCAGCTCAGCTCGTCTCATATTCATCTTCCCCCAGCTCAGCCCCGGCCCCAGCGCTGCAGCCCCTCGACTCCTCTAAAGGACGTTCGCCCTGAGAGGCCGGAGCCGGCCGGCCTGGCTCTTGTTTAAGGACCTTTGTTTTCCCCCCTGCGAGCTGGAAGTTGCACCATTGCTGTTACCTGGAGCCCCCATCACGCCCGTGGGGACAGCTGATTGGCAGCGCCGGGAAGGCCCCGGAGATCCTTCTCCCTTCCCTGGTTGGGTTTTTTTCCGCCCCGCTGTGTCTCTCCTCCTCTCCTAGCTCACGCTCCTGGCTTCCCATCGGGTGCTGCAGTCGGGTGTGTGGCACCCACCCCACCTGCCCGGCCTAAGGAGAACGGACCCAACGCGGGGCCGACCCTGCCCGGATTGTAACCACCCAGGGGCCGAGCAGCAGGGGTCAGGGTCGCCTTGCAGCCAACGCACCCGCTTGTCACTAACCCGTGTCCAGCACCTGACACCATCTCCAGAAGCCGCATTTCACCCCCATTTTCATCCTGTCTCTCCCCGACCTCCCGTCTGACCGTTTGCTAGGAACAGGATCAGCGACCTCAAGCACAGACTGGACTCCAGCCCAGCCTGGGACCACCCTTCCCCAGTTCAAGTCTTTGTCCTTTGGGGTTGGACTAGATGACCTCCTGAGGTCCCTTCCAACCCTGAGATTCTATGATTCTATGATTCCTCCAGATGTTCCTCCAGGTGTTGAGTTGTGGGAAGAGAAGCCCAGGGATTATGTCCCTTCCCCTCTTTTGTATTTTCTTCCAGTTTGCTGGAAAGATCTTTGCTGTGACCCGAAAACCAGGCAGTCCCCATTGGTCCAGCAATCTGCATTGTGCACAGTCCCTGGGATAGTGGATTCTTTCCTTTAGGGATGTTGATGAGCCATTAACACTGTCTGGCTGGTCCTCTCTTGCAGTTGAAAGGGTGACAGTGGGCATCTCTCAACCTCACAACATATTTCAGAAGCACACCCAGCAATGCTTCGTAAGGTCCTACACAAGGACAGCACATACAATCCAAAAGGGGATGAATTTTCAAGAGATCAAGACTTTTAAGATGATGCCTCACAAGGCAACTTTGTACCCAGCTTATCGTAGCTCTATCCTAGTGGGGAATACGGGGGCTCCACGGTGCTAACTTGAGGGACAGATTGTCACACTGTGGTCTCACCGCAGTGCGGCCAGGGCCTGGGCAGGAGGCCTTGGACATGTGAGGAACAGACTGTGAACTTCCTTTCCCTTGCAGAGGCGGCTGCTTGTGGTGTCCCTGTGCCCACAGGGCGGGTGACTTGTTTCCTTTAACTTTCCCTATATTTTCAAAAAAAATTTATGAGTTGCTGTTTAATAAATTGTACATGCTCTGAACTCTATGTACTGATCAGTGGGTCAGGGAAGCAGCCGGCACAAAGAGAGAGCCCCGGAGTGGGGACACCCTCGCCCCTGTCCTAAGTGACCACGATAAGACTGGGGGTCAAACCCGCTTCAGGTGTCCCGAAAAACTCTCGTGGGGGCCCCTGTGGGGCCCTGGGCAAATTGCCCCTCTTGCCTGCCCCTCTGGGCGGCCCTTCTGGGTAAAGGGAGTGGAAGCGAGGACTCAGATCCTTTCACTAGCCAATCCCACCGGGGCGGGTGTAAGCCAGGAAAGTTCCCCACAATAGCGGGACCCTTCCCCCGCTTACACTAGGAGGGGGGTCAGCGGCCGCCCTGCCCGTCCGTCCGTCCGGAGAGTGAAATGAACCGGTTCCTCCCCCCACAGCCCGGCTGGTCTGGACACAAGCGGCTCTGCTCCGGTGACTCCCGAAGGAGCGAGACTTGGAGCCGGGCTGACTCCGGCTGTTGGCCGCGGTCGCTCAGCCCCCGTTTCAATAGACAGGCCGGGTGTGATTCCTTGTCCAGGGGGTTAACCCGAAAGCTTTGCTTGTGAGCGGCTGCTGACGGGGTGTGACGAAGTGGGACTGTTCGCACTGGGGGCTGGGTACAGATCCTAAGTATCTAGCAGCAAAAGGCCATGCAGCCAAATGCCTGAAGCTCTGTCTCCTAGCAACGGATGGCCGGGCCCCTCCCTGCAAAGGTGCATCTAAAGGTGTGGGAGACAAAAGGGGTCAGGTGACCTCCTAGCCCGGGAAAGGAGCTGAGGAGAGAGGGGGGGCCGAAGGGGGCTGGGAGACGGGACTTGGCTGGGGAAGCGAGGGGAAGCAGGGAGAAAGGGCTCTGATCCCCGAGGGGGGCTGTGAGGCCCCCAGGATGGACCTAACAGGGGGGATCCTGTTGTCTGTGCCTGCAAAACCTGTGGTGGACTGTGTTCCTGTCATCTAAATAAACCTTCTGCTTTACTGGCTGGCTGAGAGTCCTGGTGAATCGGCAGGGAGGCCAGGGGTGCAGGGCCTAACTCCCCCACACTCCGTGACAACTGGTGCTAGTGGTGGGATGACTGCACCCCGTGGACGGCGGTTCCTGCAGTAAGTGACTGGGGAGCAGTAAAACGATGGGGCGATTAACCCCTGGGAGAGTGTGACCAGAGAGCAGGACTTTGCAGTAACAGGGTCACCCAGGGGATAACAGCGAGCGATCCCAGGGGTGGAGGAGGCTGCAGCTCGACCCTGGCAGAGAGGGGGTGACCTCAAGGACTGGCACACTAGGGGTCCCCCTGGAACCCGTGGGGGGCGGCGAGCACCCCGGCCTGTGAGTGGCCAGCAGGAAGATGTATGCCAAGCGGCGCAAGTGCGACCTGGTGGAGATTTGCAAGCACAGGGGGCTGCGCTATGGGAAACTCACCAAGGACCAGCTGATGGCCCGGCTGGAGGAGGCAGATCGTGTGAATGAACCGATCCCTGTCTATGAGGGAAGCAGCCGGGCAGAGGCAGCGCAGGCACCAGTGTCTGTCCCCGCTGGGAGTGGTCAGCCAGCTGCTGAGGGCTCCCCGAGACCTCCCACCCCTAGGCCTAGGGGGAGGGGGAGGAGGAGCCCAGCTACCGAGGGCACCGTGACCCCCCCGGCCAGCAGGGGATCCTCTCAGCGAAGCCCACCCCCCAGCCGGGAATCGTCCAGGCGACGCTCATCCGTGGAGCGCAGGCGGCTGGAATGGGAGAGAGAGCTAAAACTGAGAGAGCTGGAGGATCGTAAGGAACAGAGGGACCAAAAACAGAGAGAGCTGGAGGATCGTAAGGAACAGAGGGAACATGAGGCGCGACAGAGGGAACATGAGGCGCAACAGAGGGAGCAGGAACGGGCGGAGAAAGAGCGACAGCGTCAACATGAGCTGTAACTGGCGAGGCAGGGGGGCAGAAGGCCCCAGGCGGCGGTGAGTGAGGGGGGGCCCAGGACTGCGCGGAGCTTTGATAAGTCCATCCTGGCCCCGCGCAAGGAGGGGGAGGACATGGGTGACTTCCTAGATGCCTTTGAGACGGCCTGCGAGCTGCACCAGGTGGATCCTGCGGACAGGCTCCGGGTTCTCACCCCCTTATTAGACCCCAAGGCCGTGGCATTGTACGCCCAGCTGGGGGAGGAGGAGAAAGGGAACTACGAACCATTCAAGCAGGCCCTGCTGCACGAGTTTGGGCTGACCCCTGAGATGTACCGGGAGAGGTTCCGGAGTCAGGATAAAACCCCTGAGGTCTCCTATCTGCAGCTGGCCATCCGCATGGAGGGATACGCCAGCAAGTGGGCCGATGGGGCCCAGACGCCGGGGGACGTGGTTAAACTGCTGGTACTGGAGCAGCTGTATGAGCGGTGCCCATCTGACCTGAGGCTGTGGTTACGGGACCAAAAGCCAGAGAACCCGCGACATGCAGGGCGGCTGGCCAATGACTATGTGAAGAGCCGGTTGGGGGGTGACAGGGAGGAACCCCAAAGGAACAGGCCCGTCGCGACGCAGAGAGAGAGTCATCCTGAGACCACCCAAAAGGGGAATCGGGAGAGCCCCCGCCCAAAGGGAACGGCCAGCGCCAGGGACAACCGACCGGTTCGAGGGGACCAACGGGACATGCGCTGCTATCAATGTGGCCAGAAGGGCCACCTGCAGTCCCAGTGCCCCAAACTCCCGGACAAACTGAGCAGACCGACCCCACACCGGGTTAACTGGGTAGAGACCCAGTCGGATGAGGGGCAGCGGTCGCAGGAAAGGGGGGCTGGCCGTGTACCACCTGCGAAGGAAGGAGGGGGGGCCCGGGTCAACCCCTCCGAGGGGCTGGATGCTCCCAACCCTGAGTTTTGGGTTTACAGGGTGGGCACGGGGCTACCCCTCCGGAAAGAGTGGAGGTAGACGGGAGGGAGGTCACTGGGTACTGGGACACGGGCGCAGAGGTGCCGCTGGCCCGGCCCGAGGTGGTGGGCTCAGATCGGATGGTGCCCAACACCTACCTGAACCTGAGGAGTGTGATTGGGACCCCATTCAAGGTGCCTGTGGCGAGGGTGCACCTGAAGTGGGGGGACAAGGAGGGCCCCAAGGACGTGGGGGTGCACCCACATTTGCCCACAGAGGTGTTAATGGGGGGGGATCTCGAGGACTGGCCCAGTAACACCCGGGGTGCCCTGGCCGTGAACCATAGTCAGAGTCGACGCAGGGCTCTGCACCCTGACACCGGAGAAGGTACTCTGCCCGAGGCACCGGACCCTGACCCGGTGGGGAGGGAACGCCCAGGGACAGAGCTCAGAGAGGCTGTGGCCCCAGACCCAGCCGGTGAGAGAGAGCAGATCCCCGTCCCTGCCCCAGCGGCTGAGTACCAGGCCGCGGTGCGGGAAGACCCCTCCTTGCGGAGGATAGGGGACCTGGCCAGTCTCGGGGGGGGGGACAGACCATGGGACGAGGTGGCCGGAAAAGGTTCCTGTGGGAGAAGGGGTTCCTGTACCGAGAATGGGCTCCCCCAGGGAAGATGGAGTCAGGGGGGATCAGGAGGCAGCTGGTGGTACCCCAGGAGTATCGCCGCCAGCTGCTGTGCCAGGCCCATGACATTCCCCCCTCAGGGCACCAGGGAGCCTGGCGTACCCAGCAGCGGCTGCTGCAGAACTATTACTGGCCTGGGGTCTTTGCCCATGTCCGGCAGCACTGCCGCTCCTGTGACTTCTGCCAGAGGGGGAGGAAGGCCCGGGACAGGGGGAAGATGGCTGTAAGACCCTCGCCCCACCCCGAGGAGCCTGTCCAGAGGGGGGCCAGGGTCAGAAGGGGGGCTCTGAACCGAGAGAGCCCAAATCACGGCCCCCCAGACTGGAACGTGGGGAGAAGGCCCCAGCCCCGCGTGCACCCCAGGGGTATTGGGGTGGGGAAAGGGCACGGGCGGCATAAGGCTTCCCCCCTGCAACCTGCAAGTGCCCTCGAGTCCCCCCGACCTACAGGGGGGCAGGAAACTGGAATGACCTGGGGTAACTCTCCCCCCAGAACGGGGGGGACCCTGGGGCAGCCATGGGAATGTAGGTGGGTTCGAACTTCCCCAGGTCACTGGCTGGAGTGACCCCACTCAGTTCGGTCTCGAAGGGGGAAGAGGTGTGACGAAGTGGGACTGTTCGCACTGGGGGCTGGGTACAGATCCTAAGTATCTAGCAGCAAAAGGCCATGCTGCCAAATGCCTGAAGCTCTGTCTCCTAGCAACGGATGGCCGGGCCCCTCCCTGCAAAGGTGCATCTAAAGGTGTTGGAGACAAAAGGGGTCAGGTGACCTCCTAGCCCGGGAAAGGAGCTGAGGAGAGAGGGGGGGCCGGACGGGGTTGGGCAGACTGGAGTTGGCTGGGGAAAGAGGGGAAGCAGAGAGAAAGGGCTCTGATCCCCGAGGGGGGCTGTAAGGCCCCCAGGATGGACCTAACAGGGGGGATCCGGTTATCTGTGCCTGCAAGACCTGTGTTGGACTGTGTTCCTGTCGTCTAAATAAACTTTCTGCTTTACTGGCTGGCTGAGAGTCCAGGTGAATCGGCAGGGAGGCCGGGGGTGCAGGGCCTAACTCCCCCACACTCCGTGACAGGGGGGTTTGAGGGCAGATGGGATGGGGTTGGCGGGGTGGAGCTTGCAGGTGGGGATGGACGGAGGTTGGAGGGGGAAGGACAGAGGGGGGGCTCCCCTCTCACAGAGTCGTGGTCAGCGGATGAGGAGGGGATAAGTTTTCCTGCCAAAACTCCAGCTGAGCTGGGGCACCTCTGTCCAGCTGGGGGAGTGGCAAGGGAAGCGAGGGGCAGGCGATGCCCCCACAGTTCCCTATGGCCATGGGGCAGATTCACCCTGAAATGCTCATGAGGGTGGAACCCAGGTGCCCCTCAAATACTGGGGGGTAGCTTCCATTCTCCCTACTTCCCTGTCACTGCCCTGCCCCCCAGCTCCTGCGCCGTTAGCCCCCACCCCCCACATTCCCCCAACATTCTCCAACCTCTCGTATTCCCCTGCCCCCGCAAGCCCAAGTGGCCACCATTTCCCTGAGGGCAGCCTGGCACCAAGCCCACAGGGGACACTGGGAGATGGTGGCCATCTTAACTGAGGGCAGGGACGGGGGAGTGAGGAGGGAGGGGCTGTGGTGGGGGGAGGGTGTCCGGGGCACAGGCTTGGGGAGATTCGAAGGCCAGGGAGCAGGTTGGGAGATATGGGGCAGGCAGGGTTTGGGGGGGTGTTAGTTGTGGGCAAAACTGCTGCTCATCCCCCTCCTGCTCCATGCGGCCAAGAGCAGCTAAGGGAGGAGGCTCCCGGGCGGTTGGGGGGTGGCAGGTGAGCAGTGGGTTGGAGAATTAAAGGGCCCTGAGTCACGGTGCCCCGGCATTACCCAGCACCGTGTGAGAATGGATGGGGGATGGTGCGACCATCACACCTGGAACCTGGATCCCAGCCCCCTGCTCTAACCACTAGACCCCCGCCCCGGAACCAGGAATGGAGCCACCTGACCCCCAGCTTCCTGCTGCCCTCTAGCCAATGGCGTATAAACAAAGCCTGTGTCACGTCCCTCTCTAGGGGCCTGGCCACATAACCCCTGACAGTGTCTCCTCCAGCTCGGGGGCAGGGTCTCTGCGGGGGCATTAGAAGGTCCCTGGGTCTCTCCCAGCTGGTGACCCATTGGGGGCCCGGGATGGAATTTCTCTTTTTCTGAATTTCTTTTGAACCTGGTGTGACAAAGTGGGACTGTTCGCACTGGGGGCTGGGGACAGTTCCTAAGTATCTAGCAGCAAAAGGCCATGCAGCCAAATGCCTGACACTCTGTCTCCTAGCAACTGATGGCCCGGCCCCTCCCTGCAAAGGTGCTGGCTTAAAGGTGTTGGAGACAAAGGGGTCAGGTGACCTCCTAACCTGGAAAAGAAGCTGAGCAGAGAGGAGGGGCCGGCGGAGGGGGGGTTGGGCAGATTGGAGTTGGCTGGAGAACAGAGGGGAGGCAGGGAGACCGGGCTCTGATCCCCGAGGGGGCTGGGAGGCCCCCCAGGATGGACCTGACAAGGGGGGATCCGGTTATCTGTGCCTGCAAGACCTGTGTTGGACTGTATTCCTGTCGTCTAAATAAACCTTCTGCTTTACTGGCTAGCTGAGAGTCCTGGTGAATCGGCAGGGAGACCGGGGGTGCAGGGCCTGACTCCCCCACACTCCGTGACACCTGGTTTATTTAATTCACACGCTGAGAAAAGCCCCTTAGAACCAGGTGTTACAGTGTAAAGCCGCCATCACCGCTCAGCTACGGTGCAAGGGGCAGCAAACCCAGGCGTCCTCCATTGCACTCGCTCCTCACTCCGTGCCACAGCTCATGTCGCAGGTGGGCAGGTTGGCAGGCTGAGCGGGAAGGCTGCAGAGTCAAACCCTCCTGCACCAGGAAATGCCGCAGTTACGGTTTTCTGAACATCCTTAACTCTCCCCATCATGCAGCTCCATTACAACGCCAGCCTTTAATTGCATGATCATGTATTAACTTTACCGACATGGATCGTCAGTCGGGCTTGAACCAAGCATGAAAAGGGGATGGAATTTTCATGGAAATCGTGGTCAGTGGAAGATTGAAGGCCCCAGACCCAGTGGTCGCCTGGCTCTCAGCCTGATGCACCTTTCTCAAGGCTGCAGGGTACGTTGAGGTGACCTGTTCCCCCTCTTCACAGAGACACAGACAAGCTGGGAGCTGCATGACACCTGGCCAGGCTGCCAGCCCCCGGGTTTCTTGTGTTTTGCAAAGCCCTCTGCTTACTTTGACCGCAGTAGATTTCGCCTACAGATTAGAGACAATGTGTGATGGACGCAGGAAGAGACGAGACATCGTCGACTTCCTGAGCTGGAGCCACCAGCTGAGTTTCTTATTTGGGTCTCGGTGGAGCTGGGCATTGGGGTGTTGGTGGCAGCACTGAGGGGCCCCTCGCTGCCCCCATCATGGCGTCTGTTCTCACTGTCCTCCTCCTCGGTGAGTATTGGAGACAGCCAGGGCGTGCGCACAATGGGGTGGAATCTGAGACCAGGGTGTTGTATTGAGTCACTCTGGGGTCCGGTCCCTAATGAGCCATCTCTTTTCCAGGCTGCTGGCTGGCCGGGCAGTGTGGGGTGTCTGGACGTGAGTATCTGTGGGGCAGGGAAACTTTAGTGTTCAGGATGGGGAGGTGGGGGGAAGTGATCTCAGGCCTATTCATACTCACAGCAGCCCTATGGGCTGGGGCTTAGCACTCTCTTTGCCCCCCACCCCCTCGCCCTGGGTCCTGCCCCCAGGGAGTGCAGGACTGCTCCGTCCCCTGGCACCCTCCCCTGCTGAGCCCCCTCTCTGGCCGGGGTCAATGAGGCCCATGCAGGCAGGTTCCCTGGGCCCTGGGGCACAATGCAGCCTTAGGGCTTAACCCCTTCCTGCCCGCACTGTAGCTGGGGGACAGGGGGTGGCTGGGTTATGTGGGTGGCCAGCAGCAGCCTGGGGGCGTTCGCTGCCTTTCCACACTGTGCGGGCAGGAAGGGACAAGCTGCTTCCAGCCACGGGGGAGAGGGGGAGAGATGAGCTCTGCAAAGACATGGGCCAGGTCCTCCCTTCCCCGCAAATCCCCCCCGGTGACTGGAAGCAGCTCCCGTCCCTTCCCTCCCGCACAGGCCGAGAGGCTGCTGCTGGCCACAGTTCTGGTGTGAACCCTGGCAGAAATCGGGGTGGGGGGGGTTGTGACCCTGTGTCTCTCTCTCTCTCTCTCACACACACACACACACACACGTTGCCGCAGGATGACACAGCACCAGACACCAGGAGAGGTGGGTCCGTCCCCGGGTGCCCAGCCCCAGGCATGGAGGGTGGAGAGCGCTGGGCAGGGAGCGTCCTGTTGGTCAGTTGCACCTCCCGCCCCTGTGAGAGAGGGGTGCGGGAATGAGTGTGCGTGTGTGTGTGTGTAAAACTTCTTCCCATGGGGGGAGGATAGGAGTATGTGTGTCACCCCCCCCCATGTGAACATTAAACCTTAAAGAAGGTCAATCAAAAGAATCCAGCTACGCACCATTTCTTTTCAACAGGGGCTCAGTCAACCTGATGTTAATTTGAAGGTCTGTGCTGCGTAGTTCTGACTGATTGTCGTTGAACTCACTTGAATACAAGTAATTTTACCAGGTGTCCCATATTGAGGATAGGGAAATATGGTCACCCTCCTGGTGGGCTGAGATCAGAACCCAGCCCTGCTCCCAGTGCAGTCAGGGGTGACTCCGGATTGACCCCGGGGGGCTGAGATCAGAACCCAGCCCACAGGTTCCCTGTGGATGCAGTGAGGGGTCTGTTAGCCCTGGTGCTGTCCCTGGGGCTGGGTGCTCAGGGCAGGTTGCAGACACACGGGGAGGAGTTTGTGTCTCCCCATCTCACTCCTGTTTGTCTGTGAACGCAGAGCTCCCTGCGCCCAGACCCTCCATCTCCGTCAGCCCCAGCGGGGTGATCGCCCGGAGGGGAGCCATCACCATCTGCTGTCAGTGTCGGTGCGGGGCCAGGAGGTTATTTCTGTATAAAGATGGAATCGAAATCCAGGAGCTGGATGCTGCTGGGGATGGGGGTGAATTCACCATCCCCAGCGCCAAACGGGCAGATGGAGGAGTCTATATGTGCCGATCTCGCTCCAGGTCGGAGCCACCCAACTGGTCGGATCCCAGTGACATCGTGCGGATCATTGTAGTAGGTGAGGGGCCCTGTCTGGTGTCCCCGCTCCCAGCCAGACTATCGTGGAGGGGTCTCTGGGCAGATGGGACACTCCTTGGGGTGTTGCTTAACCTGCCTGTGCCTCCATTTCCCCTTGTATGAGTGGGAGATAATCATCCCTCCTGCACCTTGTGTTTGGTTAGTCAGTCAGGGCTTAGCTTTAGGGTGGGGGCTTTTTCTCAGTGTGTCTGTGCAGCACCCAGCACCTCTGACTCCCAGCCCTCTCCTGATCTAACCACTAGACCCCACTCCCTTCCCAGAATCAGGGATAGAATCCAGGAGTCCTGGCTCGCAAGCTGTGGGGCCCCATTATGTAGTTTGGGTTAGGTAGATAGATGGGTACAGAGGGGTGGTCTGGATTTTAGGCAGTTTCTGTTGTAGCTCCCAGGAATCTCTGGGATCTCGGAGAGGTTCCTCTGGCTGGGTTTTCTCCCAGGGGCCCGTCTCTGGGACCATGCGGGGAGGATGGGGAGCATTGACTGTGCCAGGGTCTATCTCACGGCCTGTGTCCTTCTCACTGCAGAGACCTACTACCCCAAACCCTCCATCTCCCTGCACCCCAGTGGGGGGGTTGTCCTGGGGGGAGCCGTGACTGTCCGGTGTTGGGGTCGGCACCAGAACATGAGGTTCCTTCTGTACAAAGATGGAAACCCGAACGTGCTGGAGGACGTGGAGCCGGCTGTGGTCCTGGCTGAGTTTCCCATTCACAACGTGAGCCGGAGAGACGCAGGGAGCTACAGCTACTATTATCACCACAAATGGTACCAGTTCACCTGGTCACATCCCAGCAACCCCGTGGAGCTGGTGGTAGCAGGTGAGTTGCCCGGCTCAGTATCCCTGTTCCCAGCCCCACACCCAGCCAGACCCTCAGGGGCAGGGGCATGTGCAAGGGGGGAAGCAGGCACAGGGCCCCCCCAAATCAGTGGGGCCAGAGCACAGGACTCTTCTGGGGAGCAGAGCCAGCTCCTCTGGCTGCGCAGGGCACACAAAGTGCCCCTCCAAATTATTCCTGTTCACACCACTGATCGGGGAGTGTCTGTGCCAATGGGGCACTCAGAGCCAGAAGCGCTGACCCCACTCTGCCCCTGGCCCCATCCCAACTCCACCCCTGCCCTGCCGCCTCCTTCCCCCTTTCCAACGTCTTCCCCAAATCCCTACCCTGGCCCTGTCTCTTCCCCACCTCCTCCCCTGAGCGCTGCTAGAGTTTGGAGGGAGGCTGCTCAGCCCCGGGACAGAGACACCCCCAGCAGCCAGCGAGTTACCAACTGGCACCAGAAACGCAGGGACCCAGCGAGCGGGAGCCAGTGGAAAGGGACCCGGTGGCTGAGCTGTGTCATCGAAGGGGCCAGGCCCAGAGCTGGCAGGGAGAAAGTCCTGTTGGGAAGGAGCAGAGATGGCAGGAACAGGGGGAGGCAGAGAGAGGAAAGACAGAGGCAGGAGGGGGAAAGTTAAAGGAAGAACCAGGCAGTGAAACACAAAGAAAAAAGAGTCGCTAAGTTACCTCAGCAATTGTTAGAAAACCACAAGGGAAGCGAAGCACGAAGGAAACGTGACAGAAATAAGCTGTGAGCAAAGAGAAACGGGCTGTAGAAATGAGGAGGACGTGAGCTGTAGCGAAAGTGAAGCAAATAGTACGGACACAACGTCCGCCCGGCACCTTCAGGGGCAGTGACAGAAATAGACAAATTGTCCGAAAGCAAAGGGACTCTAGAAAAAGCAGCGGAGGGACAGTTGTTGCATTGAGAAGCCAACCCGTCGCCTGGAGAAATCGCTGCAGGTATCTGAGCTGGAGCTCAGAGCAGCGAACAGAGACGGCGCAAGGGGAGGGCTCAAGACACAACAAACCAGCCTAGGAACAGAGAAGCCGCGACGGGACCGTAGCGCGGTGGGTTCTGGCCTAGTGCCTGAGACGGTCCAACTCCAGCTCCTGGGGCTCCATGAATGTAAATTCTTGCCCATGAAGTGGGTTTAATTCAGCCAGTGGCAGTTACTGTTCAGGCAGCTCAGCAATAGTTCCCAGTGTGACCCTACCCAGCAGTTCCTGCTACACCAGCGAACTCTGATCCACTTGTGATCATTCCCCACTGAACTGATTTCTCCTTCCCCAGCCGATGGAGAGAAAACGCAATTGGCCCCTAGGTCACCTCGGCCTCTCCTTGCCCCGCCCAGCCACCCCTCCCTGGGCTCCTTGCAGATGGATCCATGTGTGGGTGGGCTGTGGGGCCGGGGCACAGTGACCTTTCCATGGTCTGTGTCTCACGGCCTGTCTCCTCCTGCCTACAGAGCCCAGCTACCCCAAACCCAACATCTCCCTGCACCCCAGTACGGGCGTCGTCGTCCCAGGGGGAGCTGCAGGGCCGCCCAGAGGATTCCGGGGGCCTGGGGTCTTCGGCAGCGGGGGGGCCCTTCCGTTCCGGGACCCGCCGGCGAAGTGCCCTGAAGACCCGCGGCGGGGGCCCCCCCCCACTGCCGAATTACCGCCGAAGCGGGACCCGCCACCGAATTTCAGCTCAGTCTTCGGCGGTAATTCAGCAGCAGGGGGCCCCCACTGTGGGTCTTCGGGGCACTTCGCCGGCGGGTCCCAGAACGGAAGGGCCCCCCGCCACCGAATTACCGCCGAAGACCGGGCTGCACGTCGGCAGCGGGTCCTGCTTCGGCGGTAATTCACCAGTGGGGGGTCCTTCTGCCCTGGGGCAGAAGGACCCCCCCGCCGGCAAAGACCGGGAGCGGAAGAAACTCCTGCGCCCTGCCCCGCGAGAGTTTTCTGGGCCCCCCGGAGCAAGTGAAGGACCCCGCTCCAGGGCCCCCGAAAAACTCTCGTGGGGGCCCCTGTGGGGCCCGGGGCCTTTGGCAAATTGCCCCTCTTGCCCCCCCCCCTCTGGGCGGCCCTGGTATCTTTTACTTAATGTGATAAGAAAGAATGTTTTCAAAGCCAAAAAAATTAATTTATTGAAAATAAAATTCATTTATTGAAAAGAAGCACAGCTGCTTGGGAAACAGAAAGGGCATGACACATCTGTGCTGTGTGGGATGAGGAAAGGGGGTGGGGTGGGGAACGGGAGAATCAGAGATTTGTTCATGTCCTGTTATCATACTCAGCCTTCCTGCCTGGAGTGCTGTGCAATGACTGCTGCACTTCAGACTGGTTAAAATACATGGTGATTAGGGTTGAGTGCAGTGGGTAAGGGTCATAGTTTGCAGGGCTGGGTGGTGAAGCTACAGGTACTGGAGGCAACTGGTGGTAATAAGAACTGGGAAGTTGAGGAAAGTGGGTTGGCGGTGACATGGGGGCACAAGGGAAAGAGATTTGGGACAAGGGCTGCTGGGGAGGGGGGCGTGGATGTACTCTGCCTGCATTGCTTTGAGTGCCTGTATCGAGACCGCTTGACACTCCATGATGCTTAGCAGCTGCTCTGTGCTTTGGGGACGGCAATCCGCATTCTGCTGGTGCAGAGCCTCCTTTCAGTCTCCCACCACTCCTGCACTTTTTGATTTTCATTCAGGGACTGCTGCATGACTTCATGCAGCATCTCCTCTTTGCTTCTTTGTGGATGTTTCCTGATTCTTTGGAGTCTTTTGGCCATTGATAACAAGGACGGCTGGGATCTCAAGGTTGCATCTGTAAAGCTAAAATGAAACACTTAACAGAGGCAGCATTGTTCACACTAGACAGTGCAATGATTCAGCTGTATTTAAAGATAAGCACAGTGTACACAATAGCAGAAATTGCCTATCCCAAAGGGAGCACACATAACCCACAGGAGCCCCAAAATAGTGAGTAAGTACAGGGTCAAGGGGGATTGATTGTTTCACTGCTGTACTGTCCTCTGGGTTTCTGTGCCTTGGGGGAGAGCCAACACCTGAAGGGGGTCCCTACACTGAACACTGTCCCCACATTTTCCACAGGATGGGTTCATCCAGGAAGATACCTCACTGCTGAGGGTGACCTGGGAAGCAAGGGAGGATCTTCTACTACAATGTGGCTTCCGCCCTGGCCCACATGCAGCTTGCCTGTGTGCAGCAATGGTTCCCCCACCCATCACGGCACAGTGGCACAGACATGTTAGCCTTACTGGGACAAGGAGCACAGTAGCTCTGCCAAGGAAGCTGCGCAAGCGCATTGCCCAGCTTCTGGATGAGACCATTGAAGAACTCACTGAGGCCAATTACCACCATGTGAGAGAGCACATCAACACCCTATACTGCATCTAGGCATGCATGCAGCCCTAACCCTCCTCCCCCATGAGCCTTCACCAAATAACTTCCTTCTCAAATAAAAGCCAGTTACCGGGCACCAACTGTGCTGTTTGTTTTTGCCCAAGCACAGTCTGCTGCAACTGGCTACCTTCCTCCTGGCTTGAAAACAGCTCCTGGCTGCATGCATCTTGGGAAGCTGTGCTGTCCCCCTCCTCCTCAGCACCCTCGCTCCCACTTTCCTCCCAGGGCCACCCAAAGGATTCCGGGGGCCCGGGGTCTTTGGCGGTGGGGGGCCCTTCCGTTCTGGGACCCGCCGCCGAAGTGCCCCGAAGACCCGCAGCGGGCCCCCCCCACCGAATTACCGCCAAAGCCGAACCCACCGCCGAAGTGCAGCCCGGTCTTCGGCGGTAAATCGGCGGAGGGGGGCCCCCGCCGTGGGTCTTCAGGGCACTTCGGCGGCGGGTCCCGGAAGGGAAGGGCCCCCCGCCGCCGAATTACCGCCGAAGACCGAGCTGAACTTCGGTGGTGGGTCCCGCTCCGTCTTCGGTGGTAATTCGCCGGCGGGGGGTCCTTCCGCCCTAGAGCGCAAGGACCCCCCGCCGGCGAAGACCGGGAGCAGAAGAAGCTCCTGCGCCCGGCCCCACAAGAGTTTTCCAGGCCCCCCAGAGGAAGTGAAGAACCCCGCTCCGGGGGCCCCAAAAAACTCTGGTGGGGGCCCCTGTGGGGCTCGGGGCCTGGGGCAAATTGCCCCTCTTGCCCGCCCCTCTGGGCGGCCCTGGGGAGCTGTGACTGTCCGACACACGGCCCTTGATGGACCCCTTGGGGGACGTAGCTGAGCTTTCCATCCGCAGCGTGAGCCGGGGAGATGCAGGGAGCTACAGCTGCCAATAGAGCACTAAGTGGGATCCGCCCATCTGGATGGAGCCCAGCGACACTGTGCAGCTAGTGGTAGCAGGTGAGGGGCCCAGCTCGGTGTCCTCACTTCCCAGCCCTATCCCCAGCCGGACCCTCATGGAGGCTCCGTGCTGATAGGAGGCTCACAGCCAGGCTCTGCCCTGAGCCGTGGGCCCAGCAGAGGGGATGTCCAGATGGGGAACGCGGATGGAGTCACTGGGGAGTTCCCCAGCCAAGGGGCAGCAGCAGGCACTGGAGTTTCAGGGCCGATGGCTGGGTGCTCGGTTCCCTCCCTCCCCCATCCCAGCAGTCACTTATTTTCATCCCACAGAGGGAACCGACCAGGACGGCTCTAGGCACCAGCAAAGCAAGCATCTGCTTGGGGCAGCCCATTTGCAGGGGCGGCAGCCGGCAGGGATCCAGCCTGGGAGCTGAGAACCAACAGGGGGCCCTGGGAGCTGTAGTTCCTTGGATAGCTCCCTGCCTATAGAGTCAGCCCTGGAGCAGGGAAAAAACTACATTTCCCAGCATTCCCTTGGCTGCGATCAACTGGAAAGGGAGGGGGAGGGAGTATGGTAGCTGAAACCTCATGCTGCAGCTTGCTGTGAATGGAGAGCTCACTGCTAGACTGGGGTGGCACTGTGAATGGGGAACAAGTGTGCCCAAGGAGTAGAAGGCTTTGGTCCAGATCTCCCCTTCAGAAGACTGGATTAGGGATACTGGTGTGACCTCCCCTTGCAGCCTCCAAAGAAGGAATTGGGTGGACTAAATGGACAGTGCCCCTCTCTATCTGAAGCCTGGCAAGGGAGGTATGTGGATCCCACTAAAATTTAAAATGAAAAGTAAGGGAGGGGAGGCTCTGGACCTGGGCAGCTTTAGATACAGTACCAGGCACGTAGGAGGATTTCCACTTCTGAGCCATGGAAGCAGAAATTGACTTTTCCTTTCCAGATTTAGTTAATGTTCAGAAAGGGAATCTAGCACCTGCCTTCCAGATTTGAACACCTCAAAATTCCGGAGTGCTCAAGTTCAATTTGGGCAGCTGTTACTTCATTTCTCCCAAATCAAATATACTGATCCACTGTCACTTGCTGTACAAAAAGTAGGATAAAATTGAGCAAGAAATGCTTATTAGGACTGGAATGGCTATTTTCAACAGCCATTGCCTTTTTTTGTTGTTGTTAGTTTTATTTGTTTAAAAGGAAGACAGTGATATTGCATTGGCAAATTCCCCATAGAAAGAAAGAGTGGAACAAAAGAATAATAGAGGCACCTCAACTTTTCCTCATTTATGGAGGACAGTCTTATAATATGCATCCAGATATCCTCCAATCACACAAGCTGAAAATTGTTCCACTTTACTGCAGTTCTGTAACCATATGGGAACCAATCCTGTCTGTGTTCTGTGCACATCCAACATTCCTGCTGAATGACCTGCCCTGGGAGCAAGTTACCAGTGACCATGGGCTGGGGCGGAAGGAGGGTACAGGTGTGGGGGGAGAGCCCAGGGCTGGGGCAGCATGGGGGTGTGGGTGGGGGGGAGAGCCCAAGGCTGGGGCGGCAAGGGGGTGCGGGGGGGAGCCCAGGGCTGGGGTGGGGGCAGCCAAATTTTTTTTGCTTGGGGGCGGCAAAAAAACTAGATCCGGCCCTGGAACTGACCCAGCTGGCCCCAGCAGCTTGACACCTCCCACCCCCATCACCCCCCATCTCTGTGTCATTTATCTGTACAGCTCCGAGCACACAGGGGAGCTGGCCCACGACAGGGGCTCCTGGTAATTAATACTAGTCAGTCATGATTTTGGTTTCGGTTTCCGTAGAGCCAGGCAGGGGCTGTATCTGCGCTCAGGGTCTTGCTGGACCGATCCTCCCCGTTCTGGGATCCCGGGGGGCTGAGCCGGCCCGAATTCCTGGGTCCCGTCCTCTCCCCAGGGAAGCTGGCTCAGCCCAGGGGAGAGCCAACATTGCCGGTTGGTGGGAGAAGAGGTTCCCTGTATAACTAACCACAGACACCAGGGCTCCAGTTTTCTCAGCCCTGCGCCGCACCCCTGACAGACGCTGGTTCTATTCCCACAGAGGGAACCGACCCGACTCAACCGGGAACAACGCCGGCTCCCACCCGCCCAGGCAGCGTGGAGCCAGGTACCGGGGCTGGGAGCAGGATATCGCCATCAACCCCCCCAGAAACAGGTTTGTGCTGCCCCAGGAGCCACCCGTGGGGAGATCCAAGAAGGGGTGGCTGGGTGGGACGGGTGCAGATCCCCACAGCAAATGCCCCATCTGATAACCCTCTGCCTCATTTCATATGCAGGGGGGGTGTCATTGGACAGATGCCAGATTGGCTTGGTGGGGGCAGGGTCCGGGAGAGCTTCCCCCCAATGCACAGCCCCACCCCAGGGCCCCCACAAACCAGGGTGCTGTGCTGCCTGCCAGCACCACAAAGCCACCCGTGTGGGACACAGCTCGGTGTGTATACTGCTGGAAGAACAGTGCCTGTATCCTGTCTGTCTGCCTGAGTCTGCAGACAGCCCAGCAGGATGGCTCAGAAGTAGGGCTCCCCTTTCACTGGGGTGCTGCCCAGTGGGGCATTAACCCTGGAACCTCTCAATCCACAGAAACATGGTGTTAACACTTGAACCCACTGATTTAGAGTAACACATTGTTGACTCTGGAACATAATGATGGCTGTTGCAATGACAATACCCTTAAGTCTTCCGCTGCTGACCACTTCACCAGGGCGTGGTTCTCCCAGTGATCTCAAAGCGCCGTCACCAGCCAGAAGGCCCCTCCTACTGCCATCCCCCAACCCATATGATTCCTACGCAGAAGTGAGCTGAAGCTGCTGAGAAATTCCCAGGACAGGGGCAGGACCCGAGGGGGGTTGGTGCTATAGCATCTGGGCCCAGCTGGCTTCACAAGCAAGGGGCCTGAGGTACACCCCCCCACACACCCTGCCCCCACCCAGTACAGCCCTCTGCCATTGGGAGTGAACCCCCTGACCACTATTACCCAGAATCCCCTCTGCTCCTACCTCCCCCTTAGCCCCATAGAATGTTCTGCTGTGGGTCCCCGGGTCCTTGAGAGGGAGGGGCTGGGGCAGCAGGTAATGAGACGCTCACAGCCTGGTGCTGCTTCCCAGGTGGATCGGAACCAAGCCCAGCACCGGGTCTGACCTGCACCGTCATCGCTGGGGTGAGCGCGGCAGCTTCCGGCCTCCTCCTCGTCCTTGTGGCCTTCCTCTGCTGCAGAAGAACCCGAGGAAGTGAGTGCCCCGCCCAGCGAGGGAAGGGTTAAACCCGCTGCTAAGCCGGGCTGGGAAGGGGTCACGGCTTGGATGGGAGACGGGGAAGGAAACCCAGCGGGTGGGGCAGGGGCCCAGCAGGGGGCGTCTCCCCTGGCAGTCAGGGCTGGCCCCAAAGCCCCTGGGCAGCACTAGGGGGCGCTGTGCTGCAGGGGGTGGGGCAGGGGGATCTGCAGGGGGTGGGGCAGGGGGCGCACTAGGGGGCGCTGTGCTGCAGGGGTGGGGGCTCAGCAGGGGGCGCTGGGCTGCAGGGGGTGGGGACCTGTCTCTAGGGTATCCAGGCTCAGCAGCTGGAGGGGGCAGGGCTCCCCCAGCAGAGCAGTGGTTAGAGACTCCCTCCTGGGCCCTCCATCCCAGCTGCCCTGTGGGGCTGAGGGGCAGGGTTTGACCGAGTAGGGGTATTAATCTGGTAATGTTGCAGGGGAGTTTCACTAGTTTACTGTCTGCATTGATACTGAGGGTGGTGGGATATCAGGGTGTGACTTCACTTGAGGGATGATGATAATTGAGCCTGTAACCTGGGCCCAGGAGGGGGTTGGGGCCAGGTGACACCTTCTGCCAGGAACCTGGACAAAGGCTGGAGGAGGGGCCAGGGGGGCAGGGGGCTGGGTGAGATGGCTGGAGGGGGGTTCAGTTTGGAGCTGTCTGGGGAAACAGAGGGAGGCCCTGCACCAGGGTCTGGGCTCCCTACCAGCCAAGATGGACCTGACTGAGGGGTCCTGTTTTCTGTACCTACAAGCTCTGTTTTGGCCTGTGTTCCTGTCAAAACCTTCTGTTTTACTGGCTGGCTGAGAGTCCTGGTGAATTGCAGGAAATGGGGGTGTAGGGCCCTGACTCCCCCACACTCCATGACACAGGGCTGGTACACGGGGATCCAGGTCGACTCATGGACGATTCTGTTTTGTGTCTCTGCAGGGAAAGGACCAGCCCCGAGACAGAGCAGGTGAGACCCCAGCTCTGCTCCCCACCCCCCATCTACCTGGTTCTTTCCCTGCAGGGGAGGGGAGTGGGGTCTAGTGGTTAGAACAGGGGAGGCGGCTGGGAGCCAGGACGCCTGGGTTCTCTCCCTGGCTCAGGTTGGGGAGTGGTGTCTGGTGGTTACAACGGGAGGCGGGGGCTGAGAGCCAGGACTCCTGGGTTCTGTTACTATCTCTCTCTTTCTCTCTTTCTCCCCGTAGGGAGTCCGAGGCTGCAGCCACAGTCTGTAAGTCACACATGATGGGGAGCCATGGAGCAGGAGGGAGGGGCGGGTGTCCCCTGGCAGGGGCCATGTCCCGTGGGAGGGGGCACGCTGATGTGGGGTGCAGCCCTGATTCACTGAGTGCCTTTGGGGGTGCCTCGCCCCGTTCTGTGCCTCAGTTTCCCCTGCAGCACCATGGGGCTAGTAACCCTGATCTTGACCCAGTTGCTCACCGGGTGGGGTTTCTCTATTCCACAGACGCTCTTGTGGGTGAACAGAAGCAGCAGGATGTCCTGGTAAGTGTCCACCACTCAAGCCCCACAGCACCAATGCACCATCCAGCCTCCTCCTCCCCCCCGCCCCCACCATCCGGCCTTGCACAGGTCCCACTAGAGCCGTGTTCTGATGCTGGCTGTCCATACTCTGCCTGCCTGCCACCCCACCCCCCCGTACCTCCTCAGGGCAGACACCGGAGCTGGGGATCAGCAACGGGGCTCCCCCCCGAGAGGGGCGGGAGACTCAGACCACAGAGAATAAGAGCCTGACCCTGCCCCCCGACAACTCACCTTGACCCCCCCTCAAACCTTCCTCCAAACGTTTGCATTTGTCGGAGCTTCGTGGCGGGTCAGCGGAATTCCACGGGGGGCAGGGCTGGCTGCAGGCCCCAGCGGAGGAAGCTCGTGCCAGGGGTGGCCCATGCTAAGGGGCGGCACATTCCGGCCATTCTTGGGGCGGCAGAGTCCAGGCGCTTTTTTTTTTTTTTTGCTTGGGGCAGCAAAAATGGTAGAGGGTGGTGGGAATTTCCCTGATCTCTGCCCCATGGGGCTCTGTGGGCTGGAGTGGGCCGGGAGGGGGGGTGGGGGGGGTGTTGCTGGATTCCCTGGGGGTGGGGGGAAGAGCAGCTCTCGGGAGCCCCCTGCTGGACAGGACAGAGCACGTCAGAGTAACTGTGCATCGGGGTGGGAGGGGGGCCTGTGGGGGGCATCGCTGCCCCCGGTGGCTGGCATCAGAACAGTCTGGTGTGTGGGTGTTGGTGCTGGTGCACACACCCACACACGCCCCGGTGTCTCTCTTCCCTCCCTGCCCTAGGAGCCCGACCCCAGCGCCAAGGGACTCACCTACACCGAGCTGGACGGCCAGGCACTGCTGGCCAAGCGGGGGGGCCCGGCCCCTGCCCCTGAGCCCGTCGTGTACGCCGCCATCAACGTGAGCAGGGGGCCCCACGGGCAGAGCCCCCAGGGTGCCCCCCCCACCCCCCATAGCGTGAACCCAGGGGGAGTCATTGGAGCGACGGGGCAGGGAGCGTCGGCCACCAGGGGGTGACAGAGTGATTCCCCCCCAGAGAATGGGCTCAGCTTATAGCCCCCCCGCCCCCGTAGCCCTCCCCCCAGCTGGTGGTGCCCCACCCAGCCCCACGGGTGGGGGGCCAGGAGGGCTCAGCACCGGGCGGGGGAGGGGACGCGCCGAGGCAGCTGTTTGTGCTACTTGCATCCTGTTAATCTCCAGATCTGTAATAAACACAGAACCACAAACCAGCCTGTGACGTTCCCCTGGTGTTATCCAGCCGGTGAGCTGCTCGGTCACTCCAGCCCTCGACCCTGGGAGCCAGCCCCACCCTGCTGCGCTGGGAGACCCCCACCCCCGGGCTGCTCCCGCACGGCCTCTGGCGTGTGCGCGGCTCCCAGCTCCGGGAGTGAGCATTCTGGGCAGCCGCTGCTTGGACTGTGCAACCGAATGTCACCGGCCGAGATCTCCGGTCCCAGACACCCCCCTGGGAACCTCCGTCCTGCAGTGCCCAGTTCTGCCACTGGATGCTGCAAGCGTCTGTGAGTGTCGGGGGGGGGGGGCTCACGTGGCTCAGGCCTGATGCCTTGGTGAACCAACGGGCGCCGGGTGTTACTAGCCCCCCCGTCCTCCTCCCTTCCCCGGTGTCTCCCCTCACCTGCCCTGGGGGAGCCTTCAGCCTCCACGTGCTCACACTCCCTGCGCGGCTGCTGCTGGCCCCTGGGGAGCAGGCGGAGCTGCTGGTGCTGGAGCCGGGGTCACTCATCTCCTGCTCTGGGCAGGCTGGGGGCTCTCCAGGGGCCAGGCAGGGGGTGGCCCCTGCTGGGCCCTGGGGCTGGGCTCCTGGCTCCTCTGCTTCCTGGAGAGGAAGCCCCAGAGCCGCCATGCCCGGCTCTGCCCTGTTCTGGGTCCCTCCCGCACAGCTGCACCCTGGGCCACCTCCATGTTGGCCCAGAAGGTGCCTCAGGCCCAGCAGGAAACGTGCTGCCCAGGAACGAAGGGCTGCAGGGGTGTGACGGTGCTGCCCGTGGGAGCCAGCTGAGGTCACTCAATCAGGGTGAACTGCAAACCAAACGGGGCAGACAAACCCCAAACACTGGTAGATGTTCCAGTACTTAGATTTACCAACCAGCACAAAACAGATTCTACGGTACCTCACTGGTTACTCAGGCGTCCAAACCCCGCAGTTCCCTTAAAGTGCCCAGCCTCAGGCCTCCGTCCAGACACACCTGTGAGATATGATGATGATTCCTGAAAATCTTACTTCATCATATAAAAGAAAAGGTTCTTCCAATCCCAAAGGATCAGCCACATACCCAGGTCCAATTATAACTTAGATCTTACCCAAAATACACGCTATAGCCAATTCTTAGTAACTAAGCTAACATTTATTAAAAAAGAAAAGAGAGAGAGTGTTGGTTAAAAGATCAATGTACAGACAGACTTGAATTCAATTCTTGAGGTTCAGATACACAGCAGAGATGAGTTTGTAGTTGCCAAAAGTCCTTTTAGAAATAGTCCATAGGTTATAGTCCAATTTCCATATTCAGGGTGGCTCCAGTCAATGACTGGGGATCTCAATCCTTGTGGCTTAAGGTTTCCCCCTCTTGAAACCCAAAGCAGATCTGAGATGAAGAAGGATCGTGTCCCAGGCTTCTTATACATTTCCAGCAGCCTTTCGGTCTGAGAAAACAATAGGCTTAACTCCTTCTCCCAAATCTCCTGGCAATTAACACAGAGTAATTTATCCATTAAACAGTTCAGATACAGGTTACCACAACCTTGAAAGAGACACATAGACAATAACACTATTTCACTCAAGTATCATCATAAATGTTAATATTCCTTTTTTGATCTTTGAATTAAAACTATAGCAATAGACCAGACTTGTTTGCTTACATTACAGGACCTGAGCAAACATCTCCCCTTCTACCTCTAACAATGCCGACTTGCATTTTAAAGCTTTATTCATTTACATACCTTGCTAACCAGTTCTTAAGGTTCACCCATGGGTCAGGTCAGTCGGTGAGGTGAGTAACTCTTTCTGGCCCTGTCACCTTCCAATGAAATATTATATCACACTCATAACGTCACAAGGGGGCTGTTAGCAAATCTCGTCCCCCTGGGAGGAGGAGATTCCCCCATTTCTGCCCCTCCCCAGGCAGAACAGGGAAGCCCCTGAGGACGGGCTACGGGCCACTCACTTGCTCTAGGTGGCGTGGAGCTGGGTGGCAGATGCTCCGAGTTGGCCTGTCCCTGGCCCCCTTCCTCGCTTTCTCGCCGCGATGTGAGCTGGGGAAGGTGCTGTGCCGGGCGGTGCAATGCCCTGCCGACAGGGCCCGGTGTAGAAACCGGGAGACCGGCCGCGGCTGTGAAAACCAGACGATGTTTTAGTGCCAAGGGATGGAGACTCTCAGGCCAGCAGCCGGGGTCCCGAACACGGACCTGCCGCAGGCAGCGCCTCCCAGCTCAGGGCCTGCTGGCACCTTACACACATTCCCGACGCCTGACAAGTCCCGGGCCAAGGGGGCGGGACCCCAACCCCCCAATGGAAAACTGTGGCCTGGGCAGGGGAGTCACTGCCTCAGGGTCGCACTGGGAGCCAGTGACAGAGCCAGGGACGGAGCCAGGAGTCCTGTGTCCAGGCCCCTGCACTGAGCACTGGAGGACACTCCCTTCGAGAGCATCAGTGACAGGGTCTGTAACACTCACCCACTATTGTCAGCGCTCTGAGAGTTAACCAGGGAAAGCCGCCCTGTAAGCGCTGGGCAGCATTGGGCCATTAAATCTCAGATCCAAATCCCTAGAATTTACATCTGGGCTTTCAGCTCAGCCCAGTACAGAGTGAGGAGCCCAAGGCCTGAGATCAAGGAGGATCAGCCCTTCCTGGACTGGGAGATGAGCTAGGAGGCTTTTAGATCCCGGCACATGCAGTGTTATTCGGCATTAACACGGGTTGTCAGAACTTCAAATTTAATCCCCAATAGTCTTGTTTTTATTTTTTTTAAAAAACTGATTTTATTTTAAATGAAAATAATCCAACTGATTTTTTTTAAATCCCTTTTGTGGCTTTTGTTTTTTTAACAAAATCAGTTTTATTCACCCTGATTTTAGAAGAACTTCCACATCCAAGAGAACCATAAACTGCGCGTATTCAGTTAAAGGAGAGAAGGCAGAAAAATTCGTCACATCAATAATTCGTTGAAAATTATTTACTCGATCTTAAAAGAGACTAACTAGAGGGTCGGACGCTTGTTTGTTTATGTAGGGTCAGTTTCCATCCCTGAACTGGTAACAATTGCATGAGATAGTGCCCCAAACCCTGTCAAATCCCCTGAGCCATTGCTCGTCTGTTCTGGTTTTGTAAGTTTCAGATCAACAAAACCTTCCCCTGGGCCGTCGGTGCCCATGTGGCGCTGCAGGCAGAGCAGCCTGAGCAGTCGCCTTGTGACATCGAAGGTAACTCAGCAACTCGCCCGTCACTCACTCACTCCCCTAACCCTGATCTTAAATCCTCCCCCTGCCACCTGCCTGGGTCATCTCCCCCATTGAAACGGGCAGCTTGACTCATTGTAACCAATGGGGTTGAATTATGCAAATCACCTGGAGAGAGTGAGCACTGACTGGCTGAGTTAACTCTGATGTCACAAAGCGCCTCTGCCTACGGCACCAATTTAACGGGGATGGTGCAGAAAATCAGGCTTTTCTGGTGCTGCTGTTTTCCAGCTGTCACCAAAACCAAAAAGGTTCTTCCCACCGATGCCCAGAAATTTTGGAATCAATTTAACGCAGTTTTCAAAAAGTGTTACAGCCAGACAAAGAAACGCCCCTGAACTGAGCATTCGGCCTCGCTGCACTCAGCCAACAGGGACCGGAGTCTCCTCCCTGTTAACTCAGTGAGGACCCCAAGCTCAGCCCATCCGTGTGGAGACTCTCCGGGCTGGGAGCTGAGCAAGGGAACAGACGGGCAGACGACAGCATCAGTCCCCACAGGAGATCATTCTGGGGGAGATCACCATCCGCACACAATTCCCGCCCCACCTCTTTGCGAGGGCCCCTTACAAGGACAGCTGGTGAACAGCCCCACCCTTGTCAGGAAGACGAGCAGCAGAGAGAAATGGGACAAGAGAAAAGAAAGGACAAGAGGACGGGAGATAAAGGCAAACGAAAAAGGACAAATTCCAAACGCCCCAGTGAATCATAGATTCCAAGGCCAGAAAGATCCACTCTGACCATCTCGTCTGACCTTCTGTATTACACGGGCCATGGAACGTCTCTCAGAAAAATTCCTGTTTGAATTAGAGCTGATTTTTTAGAAAAACATCCCATCTTGATTTTAAAATGCCAGTTATGGAGAATCCATCACAACCCTGGGTAAATCTTTCCAAACCCTGTCAGTTAAAAATGTTCCCCTTATTTCCAGTCTGAATTTGTCTAGCTTCAACCTGCAGCCATTGGATCTTACCCCCGTGTCTGCTAAAGTGACGAGCCCATTAGTCAATATTTGTTCCCTTATGCTCATCCCATAACCTTCCCTTTATTCAGCTAAATAGACTGAGCTCCTTGAGTCTATCGTTATCAGGCAGCTTTTCTAATCCTTTAATCATTCTTCTGGCTCTTCTCTGAACCTTCTCCAATTTATTGGCATCCGTCTCAAATTGTAGACACCAGAACCGGACACAATATTCCAGCAGGGGTCACACGAGTGCCAAATACACCTCTCCACTTCTAGCTGAGTTTCTGCTGTGTATGCATCCAAAGATCACATCCGCTGGGAGCTCCTGGTCAGCTGATTAGCAAACATGACCCCAAGTCTTTTTCAGGGTTGCTGCTTCCCATGATAGAGCCCCCCATCTTGTCCATAATGCCTAGATTCTTTGTTCCTAGAGGTATAACTTTACATTTGGACAAACTAACAGGTATGTTGCTTGTGCTCAGCTTCCCAAACAATCCAGATGGCTCTGTATCGATGCCGTGTCCTATCTGTTATTTACCACACCCCAGATCTGTCGGTCATCTGCAGGTTTTATCAGTGATGATTTTATATTTGCTTCCAAGTCACTGATCAAAATGTTAAATCGTGTAGGGCCAAGATCCGATCCCTGCAGGACCCTACTAGAAAGACACCTGTCCAATAATGATTCCTCATTTACAATTACATTTTGAGACCTATTAGTTAAGCAGGTATTAAGGGGTGGATTCCTAGGTGGGACATTTTCCTGCCAGCTTACCTTGTGTTTTCCGAGCCCAGCACTGAGTTGCAATGTTTGGATCAATGTTCCCTCCCTCCCTGAGAATCTCACCTTCTCCACAGGGGTGTCTGCGTTCTACAGAATCAAGCTGGAAAGGAGAAAACTCCCACAGAAGCTCCTCCTTAGCACTCAGGTGCGTGAACACAAATCCCCCAGGAGAGAGGCGAGAAGGGGGTTTGCTGCAGCAAGGCCACAGGGGTCTCTGAGGTCCCCCCTGCCCTGCCCCCCTGTACTGCGTGTCTGATGTCAAGGGAGCTCTGTGAGGTCACAGCCGCCTCCCCACCTTTGCCCAATAGGCTGAGTTCCTGCCCAAGGCCCTTGTGAAGTCACTGCCACGCCCACCTCTCCTTGCAGGCCTGGTGTCTGCCCCTGGCCAGCCTGTTCGGGTGTCTCAGCTGCTCCCCAAATCACCCCACTGCTCACTAGTGAGTCTAGGGAGCAAGCAGGCGAAACAGTAAAACAGCAGGATCTGTTCCTGCTCCCGCACACTTCATAGATTCACAGATTTTTAGGCCTGACGTGGCCACCGTTTGCTCTCCTAATCTGACCTGTATTTCACAGGCCAGGAAGTTTCACACACACCCCCCCATATTAAGCCCAATAGCTTGTGTGTCACTAAAATGCGCCTCCCAGACAGACACCCAGCTGTGATGTGAGGACATCAGGAAACAGAGAATCCACCACTTCCCCTGGTAATTTGTTCCAGTGGTTAATCACCCTCAGTGTTAAAAATTGGTGCCTGGCTTCTCATTTGAATGTCTCTGGCTTCAGCTGGCAGCCGCTGGTTCTTGTTCTGCCTTTCGCGGCGAGATTAACGAGCACTTTGGGACTCGTTATTTTCTCTCCAGGAAGGTCCTTCTCCACCGTAATCAAATCACCGCTCAGTCGTCTTCCACAGCGAAATGAGATTGAGCCCCTGAAATATCTCATGTCAAGCCACATTCTCGAGCTCTCACATGATTTTTATGGATCTTTTATGCCCCCCCCCGGAGTCACTGGGGGGTTCCCAGCTGGGATGAGGAGCAGCTTCTGGAGATTTGGGGCTGGGGGGGGATTCCTCGAAAACAGCCACGAAACAGCTGCGGTGGGAAGGACCCCAAGGATTCCTGCGCAGCTGAAGTAGGGTGAGAAATAAATCAGATGGGACAGCAGGCAGCAGCTCCCCGCACCCCGGAGCACTCCTGGTGGAAATGGCTGGTAGAGTTTGAAGGGAGGCTGCCCAGCGCCGGGGAGAGACACCAGCAGCCAGCGAGGTACCAACCGGCACC
The DNA here is from genome assembly GCF_020497125.1 of Mauremys mutica. Lineage (NCBI taxonomy): Eukaryota > Metazoa > Chordata > Testudines > Geoemydidae > Mauremys > Mauremys mutica. Next base: position 35,005,857 of record NC_059086.1, on the reverse strand, counting down.
AGAAACGCAGGGACCCAGTGAGCGGGAGTCAGTGGAAGGGGACCCGGTGGCCGAGCTGTGTCATCGAAGGGCACCAGGCACAGAGCTGGCAGGGGGAAAGTCCCGTTGAGAAGGGACAGAGATGGCAGGGAGGACGAGCTGTCTTGATCTGAGCTGGAACTCAGATAACAAGGGTGAAAAGCTGGGACAGGAGGTGGAGGGTTTTAGTCACGTATATAAGACAAACCCTGAATACTGGCACTGTCCTTATAAAATCAGGACATCTGGTCTCCCTTCTCAGAACAGCCAACAAAGATGGCACAAGAAGCCTAAGAACCGTCCTAAGAAATTTCCCTGCAAACTCCGGCCGTACAGAGGCTGCAATCAGAGAAGCCGCGACGGGACCGTAGCGCGGTGGGTTCTGGCCTAGTGCCTGGGACGCTCCAACTCCAGCTCCTGGGGCTCCATGAATGTAAATTGTTGCCCATGAAGTGGGTTTAATTCAGCCAGTGGCAGTTACTGTTCAGGCAGCTCAGCAATAGTTCCCAGTGTGACCCTCCCCAGCAGTTCCTGCCACACCAGCGAACTCTGATTCACTTGTGATCATTCCCCACTGAACTGATTTCTCCTGCCCCAGCCGATGGAGAGAAAACGCAATTGGCCTTAGGTCCCCTTGGCCTCTCCTTGCCCTGCCCCAGCCACCCCTCCCTGGGCTCCTGGCAGATGGATCCGCGCCGTTGCCCTGCTGAGGGGTGGGGGGCCCTGTGTCTCTTGTGTCGCTAGCCCAGTTCTCTCGGTCTTGGATTCGGGGGAAAAGCATCCAGGAGCCTCTCCCTGAAGGCCCCTATATCGGCCTCGTCACTGGGGCTGGGCTGTGGGGACAGGGCGCAGTGACCCTGCCGGGGTCTGTGTCTCACGGCCTGTCTCCTCCTGCCTGCAGAGCCCAGCAACCCCAAACCCAACATCTCCCTGCACCCCAATGGGCGAGTCACCCCGGGGGGAGCCGTGACCATCCGGTGTGAGTGTCGGTGTCGGGGAGCGAGGGTCCTTCTGAGTAAAGCTGGAGACCCGAACGCACGGCGCTCGATGGACCCCGCGGGGGACGTGGCTGTTTCCCATCCGCAGCGTGAGCCGGAGAGACGCAGGGAGCTACAGCTGCCAATATAGCACCAAATCTAATTCGCTCGTCTGGTCAGAGTCCAGCAACCCCATGGAGCTGGTGGTAGCAGGTGAGGGGTCCGGGCTCAGCATCCCCATTCCCAGCCCCACCCCCAGCTGAACCCTCACAGGGTCTCGCTCTGGTGGGACGCTCAGAGCCAGGCTCTGCCCTGGGCGCAGCAGAAGGAATGCCTGGCTGGAGAGAGGGGACGGAGTCACTGGGGGCCCCCCAGCCAGGGGAGAGTAGTACCCACTAGAGATTCGGGGCTGAAGGAGGAGGGATCTTTGCCCCCAGGGAGAGCTACAGAGCAGGGAGCCTTTCCCAGGGGGATGCTCCCCTAGGCCGCCCCTGCTGGGGATGCACAGAGGAGTCGGGGCCCAGGGGCCGTCCAGCTGGCCCCGCCCCCAGTACTGAATTCACTTCCCAGCAGCCTGGACAACGGTACACTCCTGGGGGAATTCTGCGCCAAAAAATTTAAAAATTCTGCACAAATATTTGAAAATTCTGCAAAATGCTGTATATTTTATTTGTCAAAATAACACACTATAATCATGCCAGTGTCAATTATGTTGGTCATTTATTTCAAAATATCTGTCTGTGAGGGTGTCTGTAACAATAGGGAGCAAAAAAAAAGATTCTGGTAATTTTTTAAAAATAGATTCCTTACTAGGCACATTAACACAGAACTTTGAGTAATTCATTTAAATCACATGACAGACCTGCATTTCCTGCACCTGTCAGAAGCCGTGCAAAGGCTTGGGGGAGTCGGGGGTAATGGAGGAGCTGAGGGAGAGGGAAGGAGCCTGGGAGTGAACCTGGAGGGTGGTGGGTGTGGGTGGGAGAAGGATTTGGGGGGGGGGAATTGTTAGGAGCTGGGAAGCCTCCCCCATGCAGACCCTGGCTGACCTCAAGCCTCTGCCATTCAGTCAGGCTCATCAGCCCCTGTCCCCACAACCCCCGTCCCCATGGGTCTCTGCAAAATCCTCCCCCATCCCCAGACTCAACGCTGTCACCCCACTACTCCTGAGCCCCAGTCTGTGACCCCCCAGCAGCCCTGGGTGCCCCACTCTGCCCTAACTGGGCTCTGCGGGCAGGTGCTGTGATGAACTTCTGCTCCTGGGGGATTCTGCAGCACGGGGCAGGCAGAGAATTTTTCCTCCACAGAAAATACATTCTGCCCCATTTATTTGGGCATAAGATTCTGTGGGTAAACCCCCCACTTCTTCAGATGCACGGCGTGGAGAAGAAGTGGGGTTTTTTAGCCCACGAAAGCTTCAGCCCTAATAAATCTGTTTGTCTTTCAGGTGCCACCGGACTCCTCGTTGTTTTTGTGGTGTGGATACAGACTAACACGGCTCCCACTGTGATCGTCTGCCCCAGAAGTGCTGCAGTTCCGCCTTTTACCCACCAGGGGCCGCTGTGGCGCCAGAACAGCGGGCTGGGTTCCTGCTGCTGTGGCGCCACAGCGCCCTCCGGTGGGAAAAGGCAGAACTGCAGCGCTTCTTGGGCATGGAGAAAACAAAACGCTGGGACAGATGAATTCTAGGTGTTCGCAGATGTGCAGAATTCCCCCAGGGCTGGAGATGAGCTAATCAGGGGTGATAAATGAAGGGAGGGGGGAGCTCCCTTTTATGGACACCCAGCCAGCCAGTAGCTATAAAATCCTTCTTAGTAGCTGTGCTCTAATTGGTCTACTTGTTAAGAGATAAAAAGTCTCACTGCGATGCACAGGTAACAGGAAGTGAGTGGGCACCTGGCCAAAAGAGCCAATGGAAAGGATGGAACTTTTTAAAATTGAAAACCAACTCCCCTTTTGTCTGTCTGTGGTTGCTCTCCAGGGAGAGGCAGGCAGGCAGGGCAGAGCGATGCTGTCGGAAGCTTGGGCCAGGTAAGAAAAATCATCAGTATCATTCCTAGAAACTACTAATCTAAAACCCCAGAGATGTAAGTAGATCAGGAAATGTCTAGGAAGATGTGATTAGATTTATTCCTTTTATTTCGTTATGGCTTGTGGATTCCTCTGGGCTAACCCCAGGTGCTTTTGTTTTGTCTGTAACCTTTAAGCTGCAAAGAATCCTGTGGCACCTTATAGACTAACAGACGTTTTGCAGCATGAGCTTTCGTGGGTGAATACCCACTTCTTCGGATGCAAGCAGTGCTTCACCCACGAAAGCTCATGCTGCAAAACGTCTGTTAGTCTATAAGGTGCCACAGGATTCTTTGCTGCTTCTACAGAACCAGACTAACACGGCTACCCCTCTGATACTTAACCTTTAAGCTGGACCTCCAGAAAGCTATTCTCGGTGCTTAATCCTTGTAGCTGCTTTTTTTTTTAAATCTAGCACTAGCCTGAGTTCCCGGATGTATTTTATTTCTTTTTTTTATTAATAAAATTGACCTTTTTTTAAGAACAGAATTGGATGTTTGTGTCCTAAGAGGTTTGCGCACATCTTGTTTAATTAGCTGGTGGCAATAGTTGATTTCCTTTGTTTTTCTTTCTCAGCTCTTCCCTGGGGTGGGGGGTGAAAGGGCTTATGGGTGCCCCACAGGAACGAATTCCCAAGTGCCCCTTCCTGGGCTCTCAAAGGGGTTCTGCACTTGGGTGGTGGCAGCATCTACCCAGCCAAGGTCAGAGAGAAGCTGTGACCTTGGGAGTTGAATACCAGCCTGGAGTGGCCAGTGTTAAGTTTTAGAATCCTTGCGGGCCCTCACCTTCTGCACTTGAAGTGCCAGAGTGAGGATTCAGCCTTGACATCAGGGTTCATTCTTCACTGAATCCCCGCCCAGGATGAAGGCTGAGAACATCTAAGAGACAAAGTGGGGTTGGGGAGCAGAGAAGGATTGAGCCCAGGCTGGGAAAGGTGCCTGGCCTGTGAAAGGAATATGACGCCTGTCAAACGTGGGCAGGTTTGTAGGCTGAGCAGGAAGGCTGCAGAGTCAAACCCTCCAGAACCACAGTTAAGGTTTCCTGAACACCCTTAACTCTGCCCCTTTGTGCACATGCATTACGATGCCATCCTTTAATTTCGTGATCATGAACTAATTTTACCTTCCTGGGTCGCCAGCCGTGTTTGAACCCAGAATGCAGTAAAGCAGGGGCGGGGGAATCTGCATGGAAATAGTGGTCAGTTGAAGATTGACGATCAGACCCTGTGGCCTCCTGGCTTCACTGCTCTCATTGTCCTCTTCCTTGGTAAGTATTTGATAAAGCCAGGGTGAGTGCCCATGGGTTGGGGGGATCTGAGACCAGGGCATGTGCCCATGGGTGGTGGGGGGAGATGTGAGACCAGGGTGTAGGATCCAGTTGCTCTGGGATCTAGTCCCTAGGGCGCCGTCTCCTCTCCAGGCTGCCAGCCGGTCGGGCAGAGCAGGGTGTTGGGACGTGAGTATCTCTGGGGCTGGAGAAACTTTATTGTTAAGGGTGGGGGTGGGGAGGAGCTGACCCCAGAAGGTTCCCATCAAAATCAGTTCAACCCCCTTATATTGACCCTGGAGGACTGAGACCAGAACTCCGCCCTGCACCCAGTGCAGTCAGGGGGGACTCCGGATTGACCCCAGGAGGCTGAGATCCGAACCTCAGGGCTTGGCTTTAGGGTGGGGGTGGGGCTTTTTCTCACTGTGTCAGTGTGTAAGCGGGGGAAGGGTCCCGCTATTGTGGGGAACTTTCCTGGCTCATACCCGCCCCGGTGGGATTGGCTAGTGAAAAGATCTGAGTCCTCGCTCCCACTCCCTTTACCCAGAGGCCTGCCTGACCCCGAGGGCTCCCCTTCCTCCCTCCCGTGCGGCAGAGTCCTCCTAACCCCTGGGGGCTCAATCCCCAGTCTTGTCATGGTCACTTAGGATGGAGGTGAGGGTGTCCCCACTCCGGGGCTCTCTCTTTGCACCAGATGCTTCCTGGACCCACTGATCATTACACAGAGTTCAGAGCACGTACAATTTATTAAACAGCAACTCATAAAAAATAAAGAAACATGGGGAAGGTGAAAGGAAACAAGTCACCCGCCCCGTGCACGGGAAGGGAAGTTCACAGTCTGTTCCTCACATGTCCCAGGCCCCCTGCCCACAGCTTGGCCATGCTGCAGAGATGCTGCAGGTCAGACACTTGCTGTGGCTGTCGGTGGCAGGACCCTTCTTCCCAGCGTCGGCCCCGCCCTGTCGGGGTTACGATTCCCCTCCGAGTCCGGCCTGCAGGGCCACTTGGCTGGCGGCGTCTCCCTGCGCTGGGCCCTCACTGCCCAGGGTCCCCCTCGCTCTGCCCAGCTGCTCACAATCTGTTAAATGCCAGTGATAAGGAAGCGGACCCAGCGAAAACACTCACAGTGAGAAACCGGCAGCTAGAACTTGAACAAAAGCGAAAACCAGCTGATCCGGCAGGAGAAGCTGCTGAAAGAGAACCGCTGTGCTTTGAACATGAGCAAAAAATGGCAGCTATCCGATTGCAGGAACTAGAAGCTAACACAAAAGTAGACAGACTTAAGCTCCAACTCAAAAGAATAAAGAGACAACAGGAAGTGTATCCTCCTGAAAGACCAGCTCCTCTCCCCAGCAAAGATGGGGATAGAACTACCTAGTTTGTAACAATGTTGGTGTGTTGTTCGACTCTACGTCTAAGCATCAGAGGGGGAAGCCGTGTTAGTCTGGATCTGTAAAAGCAGCAAAGAGTCCTGTGGCACCTTATAGACTAAGGGTATGTCTACACTTACCGTCCGGGTCGACGCGGTGAGTTCGACTTCTCGGAGTTCGAACTATCGCGTCTGATCTAGACGCGATAGTTCGAACTCCGGAAGCGCCGTGGTCGACTCCGGTACTCCACCACTGCAAACGGCGGTGGTGGAGTCGACGGGGGAGCCGCGGAGTTCGACCCCGCCGCGTCTGGACGGGTGAGTAGTTCGAATTAGGGTACTTCGAATTCAGCTACGCTATTCACGTAGCTGAATTTGCGTACCCTAATTCGAACCCCCTTTTTAGTGTAGACCAGGCCTAACAGACATATTGGAGCACGAGCTTTCGTGGGTGCATCCGACGAAGTGGGTATTCACCCACGAAAGCTCATGCTCCAATACGTCTGTTAGTCTATAAGGTGCCACAGGACTCTTTGCCACTTCTACTCTAAACAGTTGTCTGCGGGTAACCAACTTTACCCCAACGCGGTCACCTTTTATGTAAACGCTTTTACTGGGAGCTCGGGTGAAGGGAACCCCATAACTTGTGCAGAGAATGTAAAAGTCAATGGTAAAAGCTGTTTAGAGCAAATTTAGTCTGCTGAAAACAATTTCCCTGGAACCTAACCCCCCCCCACACACACACACGCAGACACACAGACACACACACCCCATTTACATTAATTCTTATAGGGAAATTGGATTCACTTAACAAGGTTTTGCTTAAAGTAACATTTTTCAGGAACTGAACTCCCACGTTAAGCGAGAAGTTACTGCACAATGCAAAGGAACATGAATGCTCAACAGATCAAGACTTTTAAAATGATGCCTCACAAGGCAACTTTGTACCCAACCAATCATGATTCTATCGAAGTGGTGAATACGGGGGCTCCAGGGTGCTGCTTTGAGGTACAGATTGTCACCCTGTGATATCACTGCGGGTACGTCTAGACTACCCGCCATATCGGCGGGTAGCGATCGATTTCTTGGGGATCGATATATCGCATCTCATCTAGACGCAATATATCGATCCCCGAACGCGCTCCCGTCGACTCCGGAGCTCCACCAGCGCGAGCGGCGGTAGCGGAGTCGACGGGGGAGCCACAGACGTCGATCCCGTGCCATGAGGACAAGAGATAAATCGATCTAAGGGCTGGTCTACACGGGGGGGTGGGGGGGGTATTGATCTAAGATACGCAACTTCAGCAACAAGAATAGTCTCTTAGATCGATTTCCCTCCCGTCCTCACGGCGCGGGATCGATGTCCGCGGCTCCCCCGTCGACTCTGCTACCGCCGCTCACGCTGGTGCAGTTCCGGAGTCGACGGGAGCGCGTTCGGGGATCGATATATCACGTCTAGATGAGACGTGATATATCGATCCCCGAGAAATCGATCGCTGCCCGCCGACACGGCGGGTAGTCTAGACGTACCCTAAGATACTTCGACTTCAGCTACGCTATTCACGTAGCTGAAGTTACGTATCTTGGATCGATCCCCCCTTCCCCCCAGTGTAGACCAGCCCTGCGGCATGGCCAGGGCCTGGGCAGGAGGCCTGGGACGGGTGAGGAACAGGCCGTGAACTTCCTTTCCCTTGCAGAGGCGGATGTTTGTGGCGTCCCTGCGCCCACAGGGTGGGTGACTTGTCTCCTTTCACCTTCCTTTAAACTTCCCCATTTCGCCTTATTTTTTTATGAGTTGCTGTTTAATAAATTGTACGTGCTCTGAACTCTGTGTACTGATCAGTGGGTCCGGGGCCCAGCCTTGCCGGGGTTACGAGGACTCTGCCGCACGGGAGGGAGGAAGGGGAGCCCTCGGGGTCAGGCAGGCCTCTGGGTAAAGGGAGTGGGAGCGAGGACTCAGATCCTTTCACTAGCCAATCCCACCGGGCCGTGGTCAGCAGCCGCCCTGCCTGTCTGTCTGGAGAGTGAAATGAACCGGTTCCTCCCCACAAAGCCCGTATTAATTTTACCTACATGGATCATCAGCCGGGCTTGAACCCAGAATGTAAAGGAGATGGAATTTTCATGGCAATCGTGGTCAGTGGAAGATTGAAGGCCCCAGACCCCGTGGTCGCCCGGCTCTCAGCCTGATGCACCTTCCTCAAGGCTGCAGGGTATGTTGAGGTGACCTGTCCCCCCATCTCCACAGAGACACAGACAAGCTGGGAGCTGCGTGATGCTTGGCCAGGCTGAAGGTTCCTGGGTTTCTTGGGTTTTGCAAAGCCCTCTGCTTGCTTTGGCCGCACTAGATTTTGCCTGCAGATTAGAGACAAGATGCGTGGGATGCAGAAAGATATGAGCCATGTTGGCTTCCTGTAGCTGGAGCCACCAGACGAGTTCCTCATTTGGGGCTCAGTGGAGCTGGGCACCGGCGTGTTGGTGGCAGCGCTGAGGGGGCCCCTCGCTGCCCCCATCATGGCATCTGCTCTCACTGTCCTTGTCCTTGGTGAGTATCGGAGACAGCCAGGCCATGTGCCCTTTGGGGGGATCTGAGACCAGGGCGTGTGTCCATCGGGTGGGATCTGAGACCAGGGCGTGTGCCCATGCGGGGGAGGGTCTGAGACCAGGGTGAAGGATCTGGTCTCTAACGCCCCGTCTCCTTTCCAGGCTGCTGGCTGGCCGGGCAGAGCAGGGTTTCAGGACATGAGTATCTGTGGGGCGGGGGGGGCTGAGCAGACCTCCCATTTTTAAGGGGACAGTCCCGTATTTAACCCTCCTGCAGGTGTCCCAAATTTTTCTTAAAAACAGGCAAATTGTCCTGTATTTTCTGTCTCCTGCATCAGCACTGGCTGGATCCCTGCTCGCCGGCCGCCTGCCCACCAAGGGTGAGTGAGGGGGTCCAGCGGGTGATGACGGGGGAGGGTGTGCAAGGCTGGTGGCTGGGTGAAGATTCAGCAGGGTCCCACCCCGTGTCCCGTTTCCGGCTGGCACGAGCTCGGGTGGCTGGTGGGTGCAGGCAGGTGCCAGGCAGTGGCCGGTTACATGTCACCTCTGCTGCCCACCCATCAGCCCTTTACATGCTCCCCCTCTGGCTGTCCTCTCCCTGCTTTGCCCCTTCACCCCCCCAGCCCCGCTGCTCCTCCGTATCCCCCCCGGTGGGGCGCAGCCCAGCCCAGCGCTGTGGGGAGACCCAGCCCCGGTCGCAGCGCTCAGCTCACCCACAGCCTGGCCGGCAGGATCCTCCCTTCCTCCCCCACTGCCTCTGGCTGGGCCAGAGCCCGGGAAAGCCCAACACCCCCTAGCCTGGGGCACTGGCCAGGAGGAGCCGAGCCCTGGGTGTGTCAAAGCCCCGCACAGCGCTGGGACGGGGAGCCTCTCCGCCCTCAGCTGAACTCGGGGGCGGGGGAGTGGGAGCGATTTCTAGCCTGTTGCCACCCCGAACCTGCCGGCTCCACTGCAGCCCCCCCATGGGCAGGGGCTTAGCACCTGCTTCACCCACCCACCCCCTCGCCTTGGGTCCTGACCCCAGGGAGTGTGGGGCTGCTCCGTCCCCTGGGCACCCTCCCCTGTTGAGCCCTCTCTGGCCGGGCTCACTGAGGCCCCTGCAGGCAGGTTCCCTGGGCCCTGGGGCACAATGCAGCCTTAGGGCTTAACCCCTTCCTGCCCGCGCTGTAGCTGGAGGACAGGAGGCGGCTGGGTTATGTGGGTGGCCAGCAGCAGCCTGGGGGCGTTCGCTGCCTTTCCACACTGTGCAGGCAGGAAGGGACAAGCTGCTTCCAGCCACGGGGGAGAGATGATGGGGTCTACAGGTGCCGATCTCGCTCCAGATCGGAGCCACCCAACTGGTTCTATTTTAGTCAGGGCCGGTGCAAGGATGTTTCATGCCCTAGGCTAAACTTCCACCTTGTGCCCTCCCTCGTCCCCGAGCCCGCGCCCTGAGGTGCCCCCCCCACGGCAGCTCCCCCCTGCCGTGAGGCACCCCCCCCGCCCCAGCTCACCCCTGCCCCGCCTCCTCCCCGAGCACGCCGTCACTGCTTCACTTCTCCCGCCTCCTAGGCTTGCGACGCCAATCAGCTTAGGCGCCACAAGCCTGGGAGGCGGGAGAAATGAAGCAGCCACAACGTGCTCGGGGAGGAGGCGGGGCAGGGGTGAGCTGGGGCGGGGAGTTCCCCTGCGTGCCGCCCCCCCCCACTTGCTGCAGGCGGCCCTCCCCACTCTCCCCTGCCCCAGCTCCCTCCGCCTAAATCCCGGTGGCGACCGGGGCAGCCGAAGATCCGGCCGCCGCAGTCACCGCCGAAGAAAATGCCGCCCCCCAAATCCTAGTGCCCTAGGTGACCGCCTAGGTCACCTAAATGGTTGCACCGGCCCTGATTTTAGTGATATTGTGCAGATTACTGTAGCAGGTGAGAGGCTCAGTGTCCCTGCTCCCAGCCCCACACCCAGCCAGATGGACATGGGGGGGTCTCTGGGCAGATGGGACACTCCTTGGGGTGTCACTTAACCTGCCTGTGCCTCCATTTCCCCTTGTACGAATGGGGGATAATCATCCCTCCTGCAGCTTGTGTCTGGTTAGATCGTCAGGACTTGGCTTTAGGGTGGGGGCTTTTTCTCACTGTGTCTGCACAGCACCCAGCACCTCTGACTCCCAGCCCCCTCCTGATCTAACCACTAGACCCCCACTCCCTTCCCAGAGCCAGGCATAGAACCCAGGCGTCCTGGCTTCCAGGATGTGGGGCCCCATTAAATAGATAGACGGGTGTGGCGGGGTGCTCTAGATATTAGGCAGTTTCTGATGTAACTCCCAGGAATCTCTGGGATCTTGGAGAGGTTCCTCTGGCTGGGTTTTCTCCCAGGGGCCCCGTCTCTGGGACTGTGCGGTGAGGACGGGGCGCAGTGACCGTGCCGGGGTCGGTCTCACGGCCTGTCTCCTCCTGCCTGCAGAGCCCAGCTACCCCAAACCCAACATCTCCCTGAGCCCCAGCGCGGGGGTCACCCTGGGGGGAGCCGTGACCATCCGGTGTGAGTGTCGGTGTCGGGGAGCGAGGGTCCTTCTGATTAAAGCTGGAGACCCGAACGCACGGCGCTCGATGGACCCCATGGGGGACGTGGCTGAGTTTCTCATCCGCAGCGTGAGCCGGAGAGCCGCAGGGAACTACAGCTGCCAATATAGCACCACATTGGACTCCCCCGTCTGGTCAGAGCCCAGCGACCCCGTGGAGCTGGTGGTAACAGGTGAGGGGCCCGGCTCGGCGTCCCCGTTCTCAGCCCCACCCCCAGCCCTGCCCTGGGCCCAGCAGAGGGAACCTCTGGATGGGGAGCGGGGACGGAGTCACTGGGGGGTTCCCCAGCCAGGGGGGAGCAGCAGTTGCTGGAATTACAGGGCTGATGGCTGGGTGCTCGGTTCCCTCCCTCCCGCATCTCAGCCAACGCTCGGTTTCATCTGACTGAGGGAAGCCACCGAGCTGGGCCCCATCGGCTGGATTCCGCCCCCCCCCCCCTCCCCAGGCGGAGGGAGAAGGTGAGCAGGAGAAATGGACCAATTCACCTCCCAGGGAACAGGGCTCCCCGTTCAGACGCCCACGGGGCCATTCGGGCCATTTGGAGGGGGATGGTCACTGCAGACAGAACTGATGGGTTCAGTTCTGCTAGATAGAGGGTTAGATCCATGAGGCCGGCCGGCCAGGAGTCCATGGGAATGTGGGTCCTTGGGAACGTAGGACAGTGGACAGATGGGAGCACGTCTGGTGAGGGATAGAAAGATGGACTCAGAGCTTGTCTACATGAAAACTGGACTCAAAAGTATCGATCCCGTGTGGTTCCGAACCCCCACTGGTGATCTCAGAGCGAGTCTGGGCTGTCGGTATTAGTGCCCCTGGTTTGATACAGCCCCGGTTGGCAGACAAGCTCCCCTGTAGCTCTACAGACACAGGGACGTTCCTCCTCCCAAATAGGAACAGCCGCGCCCAGACCTGCTCCGCAGTGACTCCAGGTGTGAAGGGGGGGAGGGGAGGGGAATCACCATCAAACCAGCCACTGGCATCACATAGCCACCCATGTGGGGCACAGCCTGAGTCTGCAGACAGCCCGGGGGAACGGTTCAGACGCAGGGCTCCCCCTTCACTGGAGTGCTGCCCAGTGGAGCATTAACCCTGGGACTTCTCAATCCTGATAGACGTGGTGTTACCACTTGAACCCACTGATTCAGAGTGACACATTGTTGATTCTGGAACCTAATATTAGCTGTTGCATTGACAGCACGGTTACGTCTTCCGCTGCTGATCACTTTTCCAGGGCGTGGCTCTCCCAATGATCTCAAAGTGCCCTGGCTGGCCAGAAGCCTCCTCCCGCTGCCATCCCCCCGCCCATATGATCCCTATGCAGAAGTGAGCTGAAGCTGCTGAGAAATTCCCAGGACAGGGGCAGGACCCGAGTCTGGGGGGTGCTGTAGGATCCAGGCCAGCTGGCTTCACAGGGTACATGGGGCCTGAAGTACACCCCTGCCCCCACCCCAGTACAGCCCTCTGCCATTGGGAGTGAACCCCCGACCACTATTACCTAGAATCCCCTCTGCTCCTGCCTCTCCCCACTAGCCCCATAGAATGTTCTGCTGTGGGTCCCTGGGTCATAGAATCATAGAATCTCAGGGTTGGAAGGGACCTCAGGAGGTCATCTAGTCCAACCCCCTGCTCAAAGCAGGACCAAACCCAACTAAATCATCCCAGCCAGGGCTTTGTCAAGCCTGACCTTAAAAACCTCTAAGGAAGGAGATTCCACCACCTCCCTAGGGAACCCAGTCCAGTGCTTCACCACCCTCCTAGTGAAAAAGTTTTTCCTAATGTCCAACCTAAACCTCCCCCACTGCAACTTGAGACCATTGCTCCTTGTTCTGTCATCTGCCCCCACTGAGAACAGTCTAGATCCATCCTCTTTGGAACCCCCTTTCAGGTAGTTGAAAGCAGCTATCAAATCCCCCCTCATTCTTCTCTTCTGCAGGCTAAACAATCCCAGCTCCCTCAGCCTCTCCTCAGAAGTCATGTGCTCCAGCCCCCTAATAATTTTTGTTGCCCTCCGCTGGACTTTCTCCAATGTTTCCACATCCTTCTTGTAGTGTGGGGCCCAAAACTGGACACAGTATCCAGATGAGGCCTCACCAGTGCTGAATAGAGGGGAATGATCACGTCCCTCGATCTGCTGGCAATGCCCCTACTTATACAGCCCCAAATGCCATTAGCCTTCTTGGCAACAAGGGCACACTGTTGACTCACATTCAGCTTTTCGTCCACCGTAACCCCTAGGTCCTTTTCTGCAGAACCTCGAGGGGGAGGGGCTGGGGCAGCAGGTAACGAACCAGCCGCTCACGTCCTGGTGCTGCTTCCCAGGGGGATCAGAACCAAGCCCAGCACCGGGTCTGACCCGCAACATCATCGCCGGGGTGAGCGCAGCGGCCGCCGGCCTCCTCCTCCTCCTCCTCCTCCTCCTCCTCCTCGTGGCCTTCCTCTGCTACAGACGAACCCAAGGAAGTGAGTGCCCCGCCCAGGGAGGGAAGGGTTAAACCTGCCGCTAAGGCAGGCTGGGAAGGGGTCACGGCTTGGATGGGAGACGGGGAAGGAAACTAGGAGTTGCTGTGCTTCAGGGGCGGGGACCTGTCTAGGGTATCCAGGCTCAGCAGCTGGAGTGTGTGTGTGTGTGGGGGATTCTGTCCTGGGCCCCCCGTCCCTATAGGGCTGGGGGGCAGGGCTGGTGCACGGGATCCAGGTCGACTCATGGACGATTCTGCTTTGTGTCTCTGCAGGGAAAGGACCAGCCCTGAGACAGAGCAGGTGAGACCCCAGCTCCGCTCCCCACCCCCAACCTACCTGCCCCAGGACACAGGACTCCTGGGTTCTCTCTATGGCTCAGGGAGGGGAGTGGGATCTAATGGTTAGATCGGGGGGCTGGGAGCCAGGACTCCTGGGTTCTCTCCCTGGCTCGGGATGGGGAGTGGGGTCTAGTGGGTTCTGTTACTATCTCTCTCTCTCTCTCTCTTTCTCCTCATAGGGAGTCCGAGGCTGCAGCCACAGTCTGTAAGTCACACATGAGGGGGCAGCCATGGAGCAGGGGGGAGGGGCAGGTGTCCCCTGGCAGGGTCTGTGTCCTTTGGGGGGACATGCTGATGTGGGGTGCAGCCCTGACTCACTGAGTGCCTTTGGGGCTGCCTCGCCCCCCTCCGTGCCTCAGTTTCCCCCGCTGCACCATGGGGCTAGTGACCCTGCCCCACCCCAGTGTGCTGGGGGTAGGTGGGCCAGTCTGCGAAGGGCTCAGATGCGGGCTGGGGGGCTGGGCCCTGATCTGGACCCAGCCACTTACCGGAGCGGGGGGGGGGTGTCTCTATTCCACAGGCGCCCTCGTGCGTGAACGAAAGCAGCTGGATGTCCTGGTAAGTGCCCCCCACTCCTCAACCCCCCCAGCACCAATGCACCATCCAGCCTCCCCTCGCACCATCCGGCCCGGCACAGGTCCCACTAGAGCCATGTTCTGATGCCGACACCCCCAGACTCTGCCTGGCCCCCCCCCGTACCCCCTCAGGGCAGACACCGGAGCTGGGGATCAGCATCGGGGCTCCCCCCCGAGAGGGGCAGGAGACCCAGAACACAGGGAATAAAAGCCTGAGCCTGCACCCCCCAACTCACCTCGACCCCCCTCAAACCATCCTCCAAACGTTTGCATTTGTCTAAGGTTTGCGGAGGGTCAGCGGAATTCCATGGGGGGCAGGTGCCGGGGCAATTTCCCTGATCTCTGCCCCATGGGGCTCTGTGGGCTGGAGTGGGTGGGGGTGGGGGGGGTGTTGCTGGATTCCCTGGGGGTGGGGGGAAGAGCAGCTCTGGGGAGCCCCCTGCTGGACAGGACAGAGCGTGTCAGAGTAACTGTGCACGGGTGGGAGGGGAGGGGCTGTGGGGGGCATCGCTGCCCCCTGGTGGACCTGTCTGGTGCAGGTGGCTGGGTGGGTGTTGGTGCACGTACACACATACACCGGTGTCTCTCTCCCCTCCCAGCCCCAGGAGCCCGACCCCGGCGCCGAGGGACTCACCTACGCCGAGCTGGACGGCCGGGCGCTGCAGGGCAAGCGGGGGGGCCCGGCCCCTGCCCCCGAGCCTGCCCAGCCCAGCGTGTACGCTGCCATCAGTGTGAACTGGGAGCCCCCGGGGGTGTAAGGGCACCTCCCACCCACCCACCCCCATAGCGTGAACCCAGGACGAGTCATTGGAGCGACGGGCTGTGACAGCATGATTCCGCCCCCCGCCCCCCAAGAACGAGCTCAGCTTATAGCTCCCCCGTAGCCCTCTCTCCAGCTGGTGCTGCCCCACCCAGCCCCACGGGTGGGGGACCAGGAGGGCTCAGCACCAGGAGGGGGAAGAGACGCATCTGTTTTGCATCCTGTTAATCTCCAGATTTGTAAGAAAAACAGAACCACAAACCAGCCCCCCTCCAGGTGACCCACAGCCCCACTGTACCCACGCTGGGGGTGTGTGTGTTACACGTGGGGGAGATGGGATCACTAGGGGGTGGGGCACGAGGGCTGGTATCCAGGGACCCCTCACCCAGCACTGGGACGCGACCCCTCTGGGTAGGGTGCGGCAGCTGTTCCACCCAAGTAGTCAATGGCTGCGAACGGGGCGGGCCCGGGGGCAGAGCTGGCCGGGTGGCACGGGCAAAACAGAACAGCCATCTTGGGAGCAGGGCCGGGGACGGAGAACCGGGGATAATGATCCCGTGTATCCCATCTGTCTGCCTGAGTCTGCAGACAGCCTGGGGGAACGGCTCAGAAGCAGGGATGCCCCTTCCTGGGGTGCTGCCCAGCGGGGTGTCAACCCTGGAACCTACCAAACCAGATAGATACTGTGTTAACTCTGTTACCTACCAATCCCATGTGACACTGTTAACTCTGGATCCTAATGATGGCCATTAGTACACCACCCGGGGCCTGACAACAGTACTCACTGTCCCAGGATCTCGCCAATCCAGGAATTTCTCCCCATTGACCACCACCCTCCACGCTCACTGTGGGTCTGAGGGGCCTGAGCCCAGGAGAGTACACGCAGACATATATGCTGGCAGGGCCGGCTGTAGGATTTATGGGCCGCTAAGAATATTATTAAACTGGTGCCCCTGTGCCCAGCTTTTTCTTAGCAAACAGAAGCTGACAGTGTTGGATAACTTGTCACACGCACTTTATTAAAAACAGATTAATTTTGCTGCCTTCACCCCTAACCCCTGCATCCCTTCCACCTGCGCCCCCCCAAGCCAGCCCTGTGCTGCCAGGGTGCCATGCACACCACCTCCCCGCCCAGGACCCGCCACCCCCTATGCCCACCAACCCCCATGCCCAGTGGCCCCCTCACCCAGAGATCTCCACCACAGATCCT
This sequence comes from Mauremys mutica, assembly GCF_020497125.1. Taxonomy (NCBI): domain Eukaryota; kingdom Metazoa; phylum Chordata; order Testudines; family Geoemydidae; genus Mauremys; species Mauremys mutica. Next base: position 34,989,715 of record NC_059086.1, on the reverse strand, counting down.
TATGCCCAGCGATCTCCCACCCAAAGACACTCCCACTGCCCAGCGCCCCTCTCACAACCCCCCCACAGCCCAGCACCCCATAGTCCCAAGGGAATGCGGCACCAAAAAATTAAATTCTGTGCACCATCGTTTAAAATTCTGCAAATTTTGTCAATAAAGAAACGTGGAGGCTCCACCATGGCAGTGGGGCGCACAGGCCACTGGAGGTGGGAGCTCACCCTGCAGCCTTCTCCCTCCCATCCCCGGATAGGGACTTGGCCGGTGTGCAGGTCAAAAGGCCCCAGGGAAGCGTTTTACAGGATGGCTGGGATGTCAGCCCTGACCCCAAATCCTTTTGAATGGCAACAAATAAACAGCTGATACCAACGGCTGAATCCTCTGGGCCGTCAACTCCCGAATGGCCTTTCCTGCTCCCTAAAACAGAGCACGGCCCTGCGATCCTGACAAGCGCAGAGGTGCTTGGGAGGGGGCAGTTTAATAAGAAAGGGAATCGTATTCAGACCAGGCTCATTGGGATTGGATGATTTACGGCCGTTTTTAAAGGTCTTTCCCCCGGGGGGAGGATGAAGGTGCGGCGTTCTTGAAGGGACCTTTCAACTCCCACCCAGCTCCGCACGGCTTAGAACTCTCCCGCGTTCGAAACGCTGCCAGCTCGAGAGACAGCCCGGGAGAGACTTGGATCCGCGAGGAAAAAAAAACCCACCCTGTCCCTTTCCCCTAAATAAAAATGTTCAGCTGCTCCAGCCCTATCAGGTGCCAGCCCAGCTTCCTCCCAGCTAAGAGGTCGCTCCCTGCCTTGCATTCTGCAGCCCTGATTGCTGCTGCTCTACATCCTCCTCCTCCCGCTTCCTCCTCTTGGCACTGGGATGTCGGGAAGGGGCAGGAAAAGCGAAGGCCACCGGATTTTATTTTCCTTTCACTTTCCCTCCTCCTCAGCCAGGTCGGGTGTGTGCTTCTCCCTCCTCCCAGCCCGGCTGATCCCTGCTGGGGAAGGGAGGAGAGGAAAAGGGGACAGTCCAAAGGGGATCCTGGGTGTCTGGGATTAAACATCAGAGAAGAGGGAGGTGGAGTGAAAAGGAGAGGAGGAGAGAGATTGCAGGGAGCTGCCGGCAGGGCAGGGCAGGTGGGTGGAAGCGGGGAACGGTGCAGGTACAGTGTGGGGCTACTCAGAACAGCTGGTCTCCCCCGGGGCCACCAGCCTGCCCCCCAGGAGACGTTAGCACGTTCGCGGGTTGCTCACTAAGCCAGACAAAGAATCCCCCTGCTCTTTCGGGAGTGGGAGCCAGACTGCCCCCCCTCCCCCGGTCTGGCTAAAGGACGGGGATTGGGGAGGGGGCGTCGGAGGGGAAAAGAGGATCTGAGCCCTGAACCTTCACCCCAAAACTCACTTCAACCGCCCGTTATTGACCCCATGAGGATTGTCCCCAGTGCAGTCAGGGGTGACTCTGGATTGACCCCGGGGGGCTGAGATCAGAACCCGGCCCACAGGTTCCCTGTGGATGCAGTGAGGAGTCTGTTAGCCCTGGCGCTGTCCCTGGAGCCGGGCGCTAAGGGCAGGTTACAGACACACGGGGAGGGGTTTGTGTCTCCCCATCTCACTCCTGTTTGTGTGTGAACGCAGAGCTCCCTGCGCCCGCACCCTCCATCTCCCTCAGCCCCAGTGGGGTGATCGCCCCGGGGGGAGCCGTCACCATCCGCTGTCAGTGTCGGTGCGGGGCCAGGAAATTATTTCTGTATAAACATGGATTCCAAATCTGGGAGCTGGATGCATAGGCACCAACTCCGCCGACTCTGCACCCACTGGCACCAGTCAACCGTTTCTGGGGGCCTGTGGCCCCATCAGCTCTTTGGGGGGGGCATGAGCAGTTTTTTACAGAGCTGGGAGCCAAGGATCAGCTGTTTCTGGCTCTGAGCTGCTGTGTGGATCCTGGCCTGCTCTTTCCGGCAGGGCAGTTTAGCTGTTTTTTGGTCACCAGCCAATCAGTGAGGGGGACTCTCCTCCCGGGGCAGGGGCTGAGTGACCCCACCCGCACTGGTACTGTCACCCCGCGTTCTCCTACCTGCTTCTCCTGGGCCGCGGGCTGCTGTCTGTGGCTCTGCAGCTCCCATCCTTGCTGCAACCTCTCACCCAACTAAAGGCAGCAGCGGCAGCAGCCTGTAACTTCTATAATTCCATCCGGCTCCCCTGGGAGTACACATTCTGCTGGTGCCTGGATCCCATATCGCCTTGCACTGCGATTGGGAATTAGTGCCCTGACGTGCAACTCCTCCCCTTGGGCCAGTGTAGCTCCTGCTGGTAGAACAGCTGTTTGCAGGTGCCCTTGTGTTTAGCTGACCCCTTGGACTCAGTCCCTGAGTGTGTCCCCACTCAACTGAGCTAAACTGACACCACCCTCCTGCGGCGTGGCTCCTAGTGCGCTTGTACTGTGAATTTTTGGCATGCACCTGTGGCTGTATTTATCTCATTGTGCTGGTAGGGCTCCTTCCTTGGTGTGATGATGACATTATACTAAGATGAATCGTGAAAATAGTGTCCTGGTGTGATGGTCACTCTGTGCTGTTCATGTGAATCCTGCATTTTTGTACACTGTGGTGCCGTAGCCGTGTTGTTCCCAGGAAATTAGAGAGACAAGGTGAGTGAGGTAATATCGTTTATTGGAGCAACGTCTGTTGGTGAGAGAGAGAGAGACAAATTTTGGAGCTTTCACAGAGTTCTTCTTCCTGAAGAAGAGTTCTGAGAAAGCTCAAAAACTTGTGCTGGATGCTGATGGGGACGAATTCACCATCCCCAGCGACGAATTCACCATCCCCAGCGCCAGGCGGGAAGACGCAGGAGCCTACAGCTGCCAATCCCACGCCCTATGGGAGCCGCCCAACAGGTCGTACGCCAGTGGCATCGTGCGGCTCATTGTTGCAGGTGAGGGGCCCGGCTAGGCGTCCCTGCTCCCAGCCAGACCCTTGATGAGTGTCCGCCCTGATGGGACGTTCAGAGCCAGGCTCTGCCCTGAGCCTTGGGCCCAGCAGAGGGGACACCCGGCTGGGAACCCAGAGAGGCAGCAGCTACTGGTGGCTGCTGTGTACTCATCCAGGGGGAGATACTGGCTAGATGGGCCCATGGGGGGTTGGGGATGGGGCGGGGGGACACTGGGATGGGGGGCCACTTAAGTAGATAGATGGGTACAGAGGGGTGCTCTGGGTTTAGATCCTCAGGCAGATCTGGGCGCAGCTCTCAGGAATCTCTGGGATCTCGGAGAGGTTCCTCTGGCTGGGTTTTCGCCCAGGGGCCCCGTCTCTGTACGGCGAGGATGGGGCGCAGTGACTGTGATTCTGGTAATTTTTTTTTTTTGGACAAATAGTTTCCTCACTAGGCACATTAACACAGAACCTTCAGGAATTCATTTAAGTCACATGACAGAACTGTATTTCCTGCACCTGTCAGAAGCCGTGCAAAGGCTTGGGGGAGTCGGGGGTAACGGAGGAGCTGAGGGAGAGGGAAGGAGCCTGGGAGTGAACCTGGAGGGTGGTGGGTGTGGGTGGAAGAAGGGTTTTTGTTTTTATGGGGGTGGGATTGTTAGGGAGCTGGGACGCCTCCCCTATGCAGACCCTGGCTGACCTCAAGCCTACCCCATTCAGTCAGGCACATCAGCCCCTGAACCCGCAACCCCTGTCCCCATGTGTCCCTGCAGCCCCCCATCCCCTGTCCCCAGATTCAACGCTGTCACCCCACTAGCTCCTGAGCCCCAGGCTGTGACCCCCCAGCACCCCTGGGTGCCCCACTCTGCCCTAACCGGGCTCTGCGGCAGGTGCTGTGATGAACTTCTGCTCCTGGGGGATTCTGCAGCACGGGGCAGGCAGAGAATTTCCCCCCCCCCCCAGAAAATACATTCTGCCCCAGAAGTGCTGCAGTTCCGCCTCTGCCCACCAGGGGCCGGTGCTGAATGTTGTAACCAGGGCAAGAGAACTAGCCCCAGACGCTGGGTTGGGCCGACATCGCGCTGGGGGGGAACAGAAGCTGGAACCAGGAGTCAATAGCCCCAAATTCACGGGAGGGATTTTGGGCCTAACGGGGGGCAAAATAATGAGGGGGGGGGACTAGGCCGCCCACTTCCCCCTCGTTAGGTTCCTTAAAAAGAGCCCTCGATGGGCTCAATTCTCCTCCCCGGTCCCACCTTGTGTCCCAGCTCAGCTCGTCTCATCTTCATCTTCCCCCAGCTCAGCCCCGGCCCCCAGCGCTGCAGCCCCTCGACTCCTCTGAGGGACGTTCTCCCTGAGAGGCCGGAGCCGGCCGGCCTGGCTCTTGTTTAAGGACCTTTGTGTTCCCCCCGCGAGCTGGAAATCGTCCCATTGCCGTGACCTGCAGCCCCCATCGCGCCCGTGGGGACAGCTGATTGGCAGCGCCGGGAAGGCCCCGGAGATCCTTCTCCCTTCCCTAGTTGGGTTATTTTCCGCCCCGCTGTGTCTCTCCTCCTCTCCTAGCTCACGTTCCTGGCTTCCCATCGGGTGCTGCACTCGGGTGTGTGGCACCCACCCCACCTGCCCGGCCTAAGGAGAATGGACCCAACGCAGGGCCGGCCCCGCCCGGATTGTAACCACCCAGGGGCCGAGCAGCAGGGGTCGGGGTCGCCTTGCAGCCAACACACCCGCTGGTCACTAACCCGCATCCAGTGCCTGCCACCATCCCCAGAAGCCGCATTTCACCCCCAGTTCCATCCTGTCTCTCCCCCACCTCCCGTCTGACCGTTTGCTAATGTAAGGGGAGTGTTGGACCCTCACTGACACTTAGAAGGGTTTTTGGTTGGCCAGCTCCCAGTGCCAAACACTTCAACCAAACACACTGTTTTAGGTCAAATATATAACAGATTTATTAACTCCTGAAGGAGAGATTTTAAGTGGTTATAAGGCGCAGGCACAGAGATCAGAGTCGGTTGCTTAAGAAATAAATATAAATTCACAGTCTAAGTTCTACAAACAAAACGGGATTCGAATCAGGCAGTGTCTCCTCCTGACAGATGGGACAAGCAGGTTACAGATCCTCAATACACAGACTGGACTCCATCCCAGCCTGGGACAACCCTTCCCCAGTGCAAAGTCTTTGTCCTCCAGATGTTCCTCCAGGTGTTGAGTTGTGGGGATGAGAAGTGCAGGGATTATGTCCCTTCCCCTCTTTTATATTTTTTTCCAGTTTGCTGGAAAGATCTTTGCTGCGACCCGGGGATCAGGCAGTCCCCATTGGTCCACCAATCTCCATTGTGCACAGTCGCTGGGATAGTGGATTCTTTCCTTGAGGAGTGTTGATGAGCCATTAACACTGTCTGGCTGGACCTCTATTTTGCAGTTGAAATTTTGGCTGTGCGCATCTCCCAACCTCACAACTTATTTCAGTAGCACACACAGCAATGCTTCAGAACGTCCCATACGAGGATCACACGTACAGTAACTCCTCCTTTAATGTCACCCCCGTTAATGTTGTTTTGTGGTTACATTGCTGATCAATCAGAGAAGAGGCTCGTTTAACGTTGTGCAAGGCTCGCTTATATCGTTGTTTGGCAGCCGCCTGCTTTGTCCACTGCTTGCAGGAAGAGCAGCCCGTTGGAGCGAGCTGGTGGGGGTTGGAACCAGGGTGGACCAGCAGCCCCCCATCAGCTCCCCTAAATTCCCTGTGTGGGAGCTGCCCAGCAGGTATCAATTGCCGGGAGTTCAGCTGTCCCTCCCCCCGCTGCTGTGTGCTCCTCTTGCCCTCTGCCTTGGAGATGCTCGCGGGAGCCTCCTGCTTGCTATGGGGGGGGAGGGGGAAGGGGTGCTAATGTCAGGGTGTCCCCCTCCCCCCACTCCTGCACCCCATCTCCACAGAGCAGGGAGGGGGAACGACAGGGCTCAGGACGGAGGGAGCTCGCTGGCAGCAGCTGTCAAGTATCAGAGGGGTAGCCGTGTTAGTCTGGTTCTGTAGAAGCAGCAAAGAATCCTGTGGCACCTTATAGACTAACAGACGTTTTGCAGCATGAGCTTTCTTCGGATGCAAGCTGTCTCCACTTGCCGATCTACTTAAAAAGGTAATGTACTTAGAGTAGGGTCAGCGTGCTTAAAGGGGCAATGCTCGTCTCTCACACACACGCTGTATGTGTCTCTCCCTCCCTCCCTCTCTCTCTCTCTCTCTTTCTCTCTCTCTCACACACACACACACACACACACACACACACACACACACACACACACACACGATGTGTGTCTCTGTCTCTCTCTCTCCCATGCTGTGTCTCCTCCCTCCATTCATTCTGCTTTGCAGAGTGTGAGGCTACATTAACAACAATGTGTTAACCCTTGAGGGCTCAGCCGAGTGCTAGTTCATCATTTAGCAGGAAGGCTTCCTGGGAAATATCCCTCCCTCTGACTCCACCACCTCAACCAAGCTTCACACTCATCATTGCTGTGGACAGGATTCAATTGTTTGTTTAAAACTTTGTGTGTGTGGGGGGGGTGTCTTTAGTCTGGTGAAAAAAAAATTCCCTGAAACCTAAGCCGCCCTATTTACATTACGTCTTATGGGGAAATTGGATTCACTTAACATCGTTTCACTTAAAGAAGCATTTTTCAGGAACAGAACTACAACCTTAAGCGAGGAGTTACTGTGAAATGCAACAGGACATTAATGTTCAACAGATCAAGACTTTTTAAATGATGTCCCCTAAGGCAGACTTTGTACCCACCCTATTATAAGTCTATCGTAGCGGTGAATATGGGGGCTCCAGGGTGCTACTTTGAGATACAGATTGTCACCCTGTGGTATCACCCGTGGTGCGACCAGGGCCTGAAAAAAAGACCTGGAATGTGTGAGGAAGAGGCTGTGAACTTCCTTTCCCGTGCAGAGGCGGCGGTTTGTGGTGTCCCAGTGCCCACAGGGCGGGTGACTTGTTTCCTTTAAACTTCCTCATTTTTGCTTATTTTTTATGAGTTGCTGTTTAATACATTGTACGTGCTCTGAACTCTGTGTACTGATCAGTGGGTCAGGGCAGCATCCGGTGCAAAGAGAGAGCCCCGGAGTGGGGACACCCTCGCCCCTGTCCTAAGTGACCATGACAAGACTGGGGGTCGAGCCCCCAGAGATCCGTGGCCCAGCCTTGCCGGGGTTACGAGGACTCTGCCTGCACGGGAGGGAGGAAGGGGAGCCCTCGAGGTCAGGCAGGCCTCTGGGTAAAGGGAGTGGGAGCAAGGACTCAGATCCTTTCATTAGCCAATCCCACTGGGGCAGGTATAAGCCAGGAAAGTTCCCGACAATAGTGGGACCCTTCCCCCACTTACGCTAGGAGCGGGGTCAGCGGCCGCCCTGCCCGTCCATACGGAGAGTGAAATGAACCGGTTCCTCCCCAAAGCCCATATTAATTTTACCTATAGGGGGTCATCATCCGGGCTTGAACCCAGAATGTAAAGGGGATGGAATTTTCATGGAAATCGTGGTCAGTGGAAGATTGAAGACCAGACCCCGTGGCCGCCCGGCTCCCAGCCTGATGCACCTTCCTCAAGGCTGCAGGGTGCGTTGCGGTGACCTGTCCCCCATCTCCACAGAGACACAGACAAGCTGGGAGCTGCATGATGCTTGGCCAGGCTGACAGTCCCTAGGTTTCCTGGGTTTTGCAAAGATTTCTGTTTACTTTGACTGTACTAGATTTTGCCTGCAGATTGGAGACAATGTGTGATGGACTCAGGAAGATACAAAACATCGTTAACTTCCTATAGCCGGGATGCTGGAGGAAGCGCTGAGGGGCCCCTCACTGCCCCCATCATGGCATCTGCTCTCAACATCCTCTTCTTCAGTGAGTATCGGAGACAGCCAGGGCTTGTGTCCAGGGGCAGGAGGGGATCTCAGACAAGGGAATGTGCCCATTGGTGGGGTATCTGAGGCCAGGGCGTGTGCCCATGGCGGGAATCTGAGACCAGGGTGTGTGCCCATGGGGTGAGATCTGAGACCAGGGCGTTTGCCCATGGGGGGAGGGATCTGAGACCAAGATGTGTGTCCATATGGGGGAGTGGGGAGGATGTGAGATGAGGACGTGTGCCTATGAGGGGAGGTCCGAGACCTGAGCGTGTGTCCATGGGTTTGGATCTGAGACCAGGGCATGTGCCCAGTTGAAAGGTTGGCTGTAGGCGTCTGTCAACCTCACAACATATTTCAGTAGCACACACAGCAATGCTTCAGAACTTCCCACACGACGACAGCACGTACAATGCAACAGGACATAAATGTTCAACAGATCAAGGCTTTTAAAATGATGCCTCCCAAGGCAACATTGTACCCAACCGATCATAATTCTATCGCAGTGGTGAATAGGGAGCTCCACGGTGCTTCTTTGAGGTACAGATTGTCACACTGTGGCGCGGCCTGGGTGTTGGAAAGAGACCAGGAATGTGTGAGGAACATACTGTGAACTTCCTTTCCCTTGCAGAGGCGGCTGTTTGTGGTGTCCCTGTGCCCACAGGGTGGGGTGACTTGTTTCCTTTAACCTTCCCCATCTTTTCCTTATTTTTTATGAGTTGCTATTTAATAAATTGTACGTGCTCTTAGCTCTGTGTAATGATCAGTGGGTCATGGCAGCATCAGGTGCAAAGAGAGAGCCCTGGAGTGGGGACATCCACACCCCTGTCTTAAGTGACCATGACAAGACTGGGGGTTGAGCCCCCAGGGATCCAGGGCCCAGCCTTGCCGGGGTTAGGAGGACTCTGCCTGCACGGGAGGGAGGAAGTGGAGCCCTTGAGGTCAGGCAGGCCTCTGGGTAAAGGGAGTGGGAGCGAGGACTCAGATCCTTTCACTAGCCAATCCCACCGGGGCGGGTATAAGCCAGGAAAGTTCCCCACAATAGCACAACCCAGGGTTGGATTTTGCAGCGACCTTTGCTTACTTTGACCGCAGCATATTTCACCAGCAAATTAGAGACAGTGTGTGATCGATGCAGGAAGAGAGGAGACATTGACGACTTCCTGTAGCTGGAGCCACCAGCTGAGTTCCTCATTTGGGGCTTGGTGGAGCTGGGCACCGGGGTGTTGGAGGAAGCACTGAGGGGCCCCTCACGACCCCCATTATGGCGTCTGCTCTCATGATCCTCTTCCTTGGTGAGTATTGGAGACAGCCAGGGCTTGTGTCCATATGGGGGGGCGGGATCTGAGACCAGGGCATGTGCCCATGGCGGGGTGGGGGTCTGAGACCAGGGCATGTGTCCATGTGGGGGGGATCTGAGACCGGGGCGTGTGCTCATGGGGCATGGAGGATCTGAGTCGCTCTGGGATCTGTTCACTAATGAGCCGTCTCCTCTCCAGGCTGCTGGCTGACCGGGCAGAGCGAGGTGTCGGGACGTGAGTATCTCTGGGGCAGGGGAAACTTTAGTGTTCAGGAAGGGGAGGGGGGAGCGGGAAAGGAAAAGAGGAGCTGAGCCCTGAAACTTCACCTCAAAAATCAGTTCAACCTCCTTATATAGATCCCAGGGGGCTGAGATCAGAACCTGGCCCTGCTCCCAGTGCAGTTGGGGGTGACCCCTGATAAACCGGGGGATGGGAGGCGGGTAGAGTGACCAGACCTCCCGGTTTTAAGGGGGCAGTCCTGTATTTAACCCTCCTGAAGGTATCCCGACTTTTTCTTTAAAATGGGCAAATTATCCCATATTTTCTGTCCCACCCGTCCCCCCCGCCCCACGTCAGCACTGGCTGGATCCCTGCTCGCCAGCTGCCAGCCCACCAAGGGTGAGTGGCGGGGTCCGGAGGCGACGACGGGGGTGGGTGTGCAAGGCTGGCGGCTGGGTGAAGATGCAGCGTGTGGGGCCGGCCGCTCCCCTGCTGGTCCATCAGTGCAGCCCCTGCAGCGCTGGCTCCTGGCCAGCAGGGCCCTGCCCCCCGTCCCGTTTCTGGCTGGCGCGAGCTCAGGTGGCTGGTGGGTGCGGGCAGGTGCCAGGTAGCGGCCGGTGACGTGTCACCTCTGCTGCCCACCCATCGGCCCTTTACATGCTCCCCCTCTGGCTGTCCTCTCCCTGCTTTGCCCCTTCACCCCACCCCCAGCCCCGCTGCTCCTCTGTATCCCCCCTCGGCGGGGCGCAGCCCAACCCAGCGCTGTGGGGAGACCCAGCCCCGGTCGCAGCGCTCAGCTCACCCACAGCCTGGCCGGCAGGATCCTCCCTTCCTCCCCCCACTGCCTCTGGCTGGGCCGGCGCCCGGGAAAGCCCAACACCCTCCAGCCTGGGGCACTGGCCAGGAGAAGCCGAGCCCTGGGTGTGTCAAAGCCCCGCACAGCGCTGGGATGGGGAGCCTCTCCGCCCTCAGCTGAGCTCGGGGTGGGGGGGGAGTGGGAGCAATTTCCAGCCTGTTCCCACCCCGAACCTGCCGGCTCCACAGCAGCCCCCCAGGCAGGGGCTTAGCACCCTCTTTGCCCCCACCCCCTCGCCCTGGGTCCTGCCCCCAGGGAGTGCAGGGCTGCTCCGTCCCTCTGGGATCTCGCAGAGGTTCCTCTGGCTGGGTTTTCTCCCAGGGCCCTGTCTCTGGGACCATGTGGGGAGGACGAGGCACAGTGACTGTGCCGGGGTCTGTACCACGGCCTGTCTCCTTCTCGCTGCAGAGACCTACTACTCCAAACCCTCCATCTCCCTGCGCTCCAGCACGGGGGTGACCCCGGGGGGAGCTGTGACCATCCAGTGTCGGGGTCGGTACCAGAACATGAGGTTCCTTCTGTACAAAGATGGAAACTCGACCGCGCTGCAGGTCGCGGAGCCGGCTGGGAACGTGGCTGAGTTTTCCATCCACAGTGTGAGACGCAGAGACGCAGGGAGCTACCGCTGCCGATATAGCAGCAAAACGGACCCGTCTGCTTCTTCGCATCCCAGTGACCCCGTGGAGCTGGTGGTAGCAGGTGAGGGGCCCGGCTCAGCAGCCCCGCTCCCAGCCCCATGCCCAGTAGGATCCTCAAGGGCAGGGGCATATGCAAGGGGGGAAGCAGGCACAGGGCCCCCCCCGAATCAGTGGGGCCGGAGCACAGAACTCCTCCGGGAGCAGAGCCAACTCCTCTGGCTGGGGGGGGGGCACAAAGTGACCCTCCAAAAGCAGCCGCATTTTTATTCCTGTTCACACTCCTGATCAGGGGTCTCTGTGCCAGTGGGACGCTCAGAGCCAGGCTCTGCCCTGAGCCCTGAGCCCAGCAGAGGGGACGCCTGGCTGGGAGCAGGGACAGAGTCACTGATGGGTTCCCCAGCAAGGGGCAGCAGCAGCTGCTGGAGGCTCCAGGCCGAGGGAGGGGGGATCCCTGCCCCAGGGGAGCTGCAAAGCAGGGGCCTTTCCCAGGGGGATGCTCCCCTGTCTGCTCCGGCTCTGGGGACCCACAGAGGAGTCGGGGCCCAGGGGCTGCCCAGCCGGCCCCGCCCCCAGCCTGCGACTGCCTTCCAGGGCCGGCTGTGTGATGCCCACCTGGGCTGGGGGCTGTCGGGTTACAGAGCAGTGGGAGCTGCACACGTTGGCTGCTCAGAAGCAGCCTGGAAACACCAGCTGTGGGGAGACCCCCAAGGATTCCCGGGCAGGGGAAGTGGGGGAAGCTCGAGCCTGGAGTGGAAACGGCTGGTCGAGTTTGGAGGGAGGGTGTCCAGTGCCAGAAGAGAGACACCAGCAGCCAGCGAGGTAACAACCGGCACCAGAAACACAGGACCCCAGCGACCGGGAGCCAGTGGAAAGGGACCTGGTGGCCGAGCTGTGTCATCGAAGGGGCCAGGCACAGAGCTGGCAGGGAGAAAGTCCCATTGAGAAGGGGCAGAGATGGCAGGAACAGGGGGAGGCAGACAGAGGAAAGACAGAGGCAGGAGGGGAAAAGTTAGAGGAAGAACCGGGCAGTGAAAAACAAAGCAATTGTTAGAAAACCTCAGGAGAAGTGAAGCACAAATGAAACGTGACAGAAATGAGCTGTGAGCAAAGAGAAACGGGCTGTAGAAATGAGAAGGACGTGAGCTGTAGTGAAAGTGAAGCAAATAGTACGGACACAATGTCCGCCCAGCACCTTCAGGTGCAGCGACAGGCAGGGGACAATTGTCTGAGAGCAAAGGGAGCGTAGAAAAAGCAGCGGAGGGACAGTTGTTGAATTGAGAAGCCGACCCATCGCCTGGAGAAATCGCTGCAGGTGTCTGAGCTGGAGCTCAGAGCAGCAAACAGAGACGGCGCGAGGGGAGGGCTCAAGATACAACAAACCAGACTAGGAACAGAGAAGCCGCGACGGGACCGTAGCGCGGTGGGTTCTGGCCTAGTGCCTGGGACGCTCCAACTCCAGCTCCTGGGGCTCCATGAATGTAAATTGTTGCCCGTGAAGTGGGTTTAATTCAGCCAATGGCAGTTACTGTCCAGAGCCCAGTGATGTCGTGGGGCTGCTGGTATCAGGTGAAGGTCCCAACTCCACATCACCGCTCGCAGCCCCACACCGAGCTGGACTCTCAGGAGGTCTCGGCCCCTTTGGAACACTCAGAGCCAGGCAGAGCTCCCGGGAGGCCCAGATGCGGGGAGAGAGTCACTGGGGGGTTCCCCAGCCAGGAGACAGCAGCAGCCACTGGAGTTCCAGGGCCAATGGCTTCCCCATCCCCCACCATCCCAGCTGATGCTCATTTTAATCTCACAGAGGGAACCGACCCAGCTGGGACCCAGCAGCCGGATCCCCCCACGACAGAGCCGGCGAGAGAAGGTGAGCGGGAAAATCGAACAATTCATCCCCCATGGAACAGGGCTCCCGGCTCAGACGCCCACGGGGCCATTCCGGCCGTTTGGAGGGGCATGGTCCCTGCAGACAGAACTGATGGGTTCAATTCTTCTAGATAGAGGGTGATGGACAGATCCATGGGGACGGACAGTCACAGGTCAGTGGGGATGGATGTCCGCCGGTCAGTGGGGACAACCAGCCATAGGTCCATGGGAACATGGCTCCTTGGGAACGTAGGGCATTGGACAGATGGGAGCACGTCTCGTTAGTGATAGAAAGATGGACTAACACCTTGTCTACGAGAAAACTGGACCCAAAATGACGGATCCCGTGTGGTCCCCAACCCCCACTGGTGATCTCAGAGTGAGTCTGGGCTGTCGGAATTAGCGCCCCCTGGTTTGATACAGCCCCGGTTGGCAGACATAGGGACCAGGGGCGGCTCCAGGCCCCAGCACGCCAAGTGCGTGCTTGGGGTGGCAAGCCGCAGGGGGGGTGCTCTGCCGGCGCCGCGAGGGTGGCAGGCAGGCTGCCTTCGGCAGCTTGCCTGCGGAGGGTCCGGTGGTCCCGGAGGCAGCATGCCTGCCGTGCTTGGGGCGGCAAAATCCCTAGAGCCACCACTGATAGGGACGTTCTTCCTCCCAAAAAAGGAGCAGCCGCGCCCAGACCTGTTCTGCAGTGACTCCAGGTGTGAATGGCACCTGGCTGGGGCAGGGACCATCTCTCTGTCCTGTGTCCGTACAGCTCCAAGCACACGGGGGAGCTGGCCCACGACAGGGGCTTCTGGTAATTAATACTAGTCACTAATGATTTTGACTAATGATGAGCCGCCTTTGCCGATTGGTGGGAGGAAAGATTCCTTGTATAAGTAACCACAGACACCAGGACTCCAGCTTTCTCACCACTGGCCCTGACAGACGCTGGTTCTATTCCCACAGGGGGAACCGACCCAACTCCGCTGGGAATGACGACGGCTCCCACCCAACCAGGCAGCGCGTGTCCAGGTCCTGTGGTCTATAGGATTTGCCTGCTTGCTTGCATATATGTATCATTTCTTATAGTTTAAGTACCTTATATACTCGTTCATAAGCCGAATATTTTTTGGTAAAAAAGTGACGCATCCAAGAGCCAGGGTCGGCTTATAAACGGGTCTACATCAAAATGTGATGATTTAAAACTCTATGGAATCATTTCCGCAGCTCCCATTGGCTGGGAACGGTGAACCGCAGCCACAGGGAGCTGAGGGGCTCCATGCCTGCCAACGCGCCAAGGAAACAAAACGTCCCGCCAGCGACTTACCCTGACAGGCCGGGAGCCAAAGTTTGCCGACCCATTTATTGATGTCAATATTCACGGCCGGTGCAAGGATGTTTCATGCCCTAGGCAAAACTTCCACCTTTTGCCCCCCCCGTCCCCCACCCTGAGGTGCCCCCACCCCCACAGCAGCTCCCCCCCTCCACCCTGGGGCACCCCCCTCTACAATAACAATAATCTATTGTCATACTAGTATTGAAAAGGAACAATGGCGAAATCAAAAGAAAAAGGTCTGCTTACCACGCAGCGTTCAAACGGAAAGTTGTTGAATATGCAGAAGCAAACATTAATTGCACCGCCACTCGTGAATTCTGTATCAATGAGAAGCAAGTAAGAGAATGGCGAAAAAATTAAACAACACTAAAAGACATGCCAAGAAACAAGAAAAAATGTCCAACGAGGTGCGCTTCATTTCCTGAACTGGAGAAAGATCTCCGTAATCGGGTTGTTGAATGTCGACAAAATGGGTACATTGTCACCAGGACTGGAATTCGTCTGCGTGCTCTGCAAATGTCGAAAGACGACAATACAGGTCAGTAAAGCCGTCAATGTTTGTCGCGTCAGCGGGTTGGTGTACTCGCGTCATAAACTGTAATGGTCTCTGTCTTCATCTGCCTAGAGATCTGGAAGAAAAAATCGAATCTTTCCAAAGGTTGATTATAAAATATCGAAAGGACTATGCATTTGAACTGTCAGAAATAAGAAATATGGACAAAACACCAATGACATTCAATCGCTGGAGCAGCAGAACAGTAATCGGTGTTGGTGAAAAACCAGTTTTCATTAAAATCGTGAAAAAAATCCATTTTACGGTGGTTTTATCATGTTGCCAAATGAATCAAAGCTCCCTCCTGTTGTTATTTTTAAAAGAAAAACCTTGCCTAAAAACATGAAATTTCCTGCTGGTGTCATCGTACGTGCGCACGAAAAGGGATGAATGGATGAAAAGGGGACTGTTGAATGGCTGGAAAAAGTGTGGAATAAGAGATCAGGAACACTTTTCAAGGAACCTGCTATGCTCATTTGGGACATGTTCAGGGCACACAAGACGGATGAGGTGAAAAATGTGGCCAAAAATATGAAAACTACGTTGGCTGTAATACCTGGAAGCTTAACTTCAGCTCTACAATCGCTGGACGTCTGCCTGAACAAACCCTTTAAAGACAGGCTATGCAAACTGTGGTCTGAATGGATGTGCTCAGGCATGGCGAAGCTGACAAAAGTTGGGAATCTTACGAAGCCCAAAATCAATCTGGTCGCCCAGTGGATCAAGGACGCATGGGTGTCCATTCCCTCGGAAATGGTGGAAAAATCAGGAAAATTAGGAAATGCTGCATCAGCAATGCACTCGACAGGTCAGAAGATGATGCCATATTTGATGATGACACGACAGAGGCTGATGATGAGAAGAAATTGGAGTCTGAAGACGACACTGCCGACATCTACGACGACAATGCAGGTGCAGCTGTGACACGCCGAGTTTAATGAACCGTGTCTCGAATTGGAGTCTGATTCAGACTTTGAAGGATTTTAAGACTTTTTAAAGTCTCGTATTGTTCTAAGTTACTTGTTTTAAATATCCATTTACTGATTTTAAATATTGACTGTAATTTTGAAGGTGAATACATATTTGTTCAGTTATTATTATAACAACAACACGTTTTTTTGGTAGAGTACATTAAAATAATTCTAGCAAAACTTTTGAGTGTTTCTTGTGATGCCAGGTTTTAAAATATAGCAGGGGTCAGAAAACTTTGGCTCCCGGCCCGTCAGGGTAAGCCCTTGTCGGGTTGGGGCGTTTTGTTTACTTGGAGCGTCTGCCAGCACGGAGCCCGTCAGCTAAGAAGTAAGTGCAGCTTAACATTTTTGTGGGTGAGGAAATACAGTTTGGGCCGAGGAGGAAGGATTTCCATCACCTGTGCCCTATAAATGAGGCAACCCACCGTGCTGGGGGGGGGGGGGGGGGATCCATCTGTCTACGATGACTACTAACAATTAGGAGGCTGTATTAGTTTTTTCCCCCAAAATTTAAGTTCCAAGGGGACTCGGCTAAGCTTGGTTTCCCTAAGCTTTTGTTCTTAGTTTTGTTTATTAGGCTTTACTTTTAAGTTTAACTTCGTTACGTACAATCTAAGTTAGCTTCGATAGCACTTAGCATTAGTTTCATCTAAGTGCTGCACCTCCCACTTAAGAACTGAGGAACCGGAACTGTCAGGGGCGAGGCCGGTCCTGCGTCTCTCACCACCAGGTTATCGAGGAAGGATGTGAGTATATTAACCAAAGCTTTGTAGTATATAATACCATAATATGTATCTTTTGAATAGCAGTAATGCAATTGTAACTCCGATTATTTTACCATGGAATGACTATTTCATTTATTTTAATAAAAAGTCGTTACGGCTATATCTGTCGCAGGGTGAGTTTCCTGTCACACCCTCAAGGGTCCTTTGTAAATTCTGTGGAGCCTGATTCGGGACAAGAACTTTTATCTTCTGATCAAACAGATTGGCGAGCCAAAAACCCATCCTAGCTAAAGTAATATTATAATCTAAACTAATATTATTAACATCCTAAATCAAGCAACAGTCAGGACTCTTGGGCTCTATAGGAGGTGGGTGGGGTCTAGGGGTCAGAGCAGTGGGGCTGGGAGTCAGGATTCCTGGGTTCTCTCCCTGGTTCAGGGAGGGGAGTGGGGTCTAGTGGTTAGGGTGGGGGGGCTGGGAACCAGGATTCCTGGGTTCTCTTCCAGGCTCTGGGAAGGAAGCGGGTGACTCCAGATTGCCTTCTGGGAAGCTGGGATCAGAATCTAGCCCAGATCCCGTTGCAGTCAGGGGGGCCCTCATCCCACCTGGCCCCAGCCTTTGGGCTAAGAGCCCAGTGTAGGGCCAGCCAGGTCAAGACCCCCTGGCAATAGGCCCCTACCTCAGGGGGCCTGGTGGTGGGGAGCCAGTCCCAGACCCGACATCCCTTTTCCTTCCCAAGCATCCTACGAGCTGGCCAGTGCCAGCTCCGGGCAGGGGCCGTGGGGCAGCGTGGAGGGAGCTGCGGATGCTGATGGGAGCCAGGGGAAGTGTCCCACTTGCCCCGAAACTCATCAGCCTCCCCCCTGTTTTGGCAGCTCTGGATGCCCCCCTCTTCTGCCCCTTCCACAGCCCCCCAGACAGGTGCCACCTACCCCCGTTCACCAGCTACACCCCCCAGGCCCGGCCTGGCTTCACGCACCCAGCTGCTCTGTCTGCTTTGGGGCCTCTTGAACAACCCAGAACCCGGTGAGCGCACACTGAGGGCTCACCCCCTGTTTAAAGGGACACTGCCCTATTTCTACACGCTGCAGAGCCGCCTGGCACAGCAGGACGGGGATGTCTCCCCATGTGTGACCCAGGGGCAATGCCCTGTAATACTTTGATGAAGCCTCAGCGTGCCTCAGTTTCCCTCTGTCCTTTGCACGGCTACCAGGTTGGGGTGTAAGGATAAGGCCTTTGTCTGCAGCCAGATCAAAAGAGCAGCCGAGCAGCAGCCGTTAGCTGAGAAGCAGGAAGTCACATCCTCACATTCCATCGAAATGACATTAAAAAAATGTCATACCCGGCTGCTAAGAAGGAGACCCCCGTCCTAATGGCCCCCACCATCACCAGATAGAGAAACAGATCTGGAGACATGTAAAGAAAACTTGATTTGAGAACATCCGATCTGGCAAGAAATCACTTCTCAGTGGTTGTGGTTGTGAAATCCTCATTGCTTGGTTTGTCATTATGGTCCCCACTTCCCTGTTGTTTGTCTGTATGGTCTGTGCGGTCTCAGCTAGGGGGGGAATTGAGCAGCTGAAAGCACAAATCACTAACCAGGCTGCAACCCAAACCTACGCCCAGGAGAAGTTGCAGGCCTTGAGACAGGACTTCCAGGTGGAAAAGGCAGAACGCACCCGCCTGGAAGCACTGGCTAAGCAAGTACTGGTCCTCCAGGGACTCGTCAAAGACTTGACCAATCGTGCCCAGCATACGCCGCAACGGCAGGGTGCCCGCCATGAAAAGAAAATGGAACAGTTATGTCATAAACAGATAGTTAAGGGTTAAGGTCTCTTTTACCTGTAAAGGGTTAACAAGCTCAGTAACCTGATGAACACCTGACCAGAGGATCAATCAAGGGACAAGATAATTTCAAATCTCTGTGGAGGGAAGTCTTTGTCTGTGTTCTTTGTTGGGTCTTTGTTCTCTCTTGGGATCTAAGAGGCGCCAGACATATCTCCAAGTTCTCCAAGTTTTCCTGAAGTATTTCCTACTATTCAGTATAGTGAGTATTAGAAAGGCGGTTTAGTCTTATAATTAATTTCTGCATTTGCAATTGTGTGTTTGCTGGAGAAATATCTTTATTTCTGTTTGCTGTTACTTTGATTATTCTGAGAAAGGATGGGGCGGGGGGGGGAAGTTTCTCCAGGTTTATAAGCTAGACCCTGTATATTTTTCCATCCTGGTGTTACAGAGATAGTGTACTTTCTTTCTTTCTTTTAATAAAATCCTTTTCTTTTTAGAACCTGATTGATTTCTTCCCTTGTTTGGATTTTCAGGGGAAGGGGAGGGGAGAAAAGTGAATCCCTCTTTCTTGTCAAGTATCAGAGGGGTCGCCGTGTTAGTCTGATTCTGTAGAAGCAGCAAAGAATCCTGTGGCACCTTATTAGTCTATAAGGTGCCACAGGATTCTTTGCTGCTCCCTCTTTCTTTTGATTCAAGGAGTTTGAATCAAGGTAATCTCTCCCAAGGACTAGGGGAGGGGGAAGAAGGTGGGGGGAATAGATTATTTCCCTTTGTGTTAAGATCCAAGGAAGTTGGGATCTGTGTTCCCCAGGGAAAGTTTGGGGGAACAGGGAGTATGCTAGACACTGGAATTTCTAGCTGGTGGCAGCGTACCAGATCTAAACTAGGATTTAAGTTTAGAGGAGCCCATGCAGGTCCCCATCTTGTGGACGCTAAAGTTCAAAGTGGGGAATAAACCTATGACAAGTTAAAACGTCAGTTGGCCGAGCGTTCGGTCCAGGTGGCGAGCCTCACGGGGGGTGAATCGGGTGACCCTTGTGAGGGCTTTGAGCTCTCCCTTTGTGAGGATCCTCAGGTTTGGGTGGAACCGTGTTTCACCCCTAAAGCAGCTCTCATTAAGACCGAGGAGAGGTCCAGAGGGAGAAGGTTGTATGTACGGCACCTCCAGCTACGAGGAGAGCACCCCGTGGGGTGATTACGAAGCGGAAAGGGACCAGGGGGTGTGGGGCTAGTTAAGGAGCCCACCCTCCTTGCTAAATTGGTAGTGGAACAAAGCCTGTGCCCACGGAAAGAGATGGTTCAACAAAAAAGCAGGATTGGGCCCAGCCAAGCAGCCAGGCAGCAGACCAAAAAACCTGGAAAATGGGTTGGAAGCCGTAAGGGCGTAGTGGCAGGAGTAAAGGAAGGAGTAAGTGCGGACATGGGGAATTTAAATCCCTGATCAGTGCTTGGAATGGTAAAATCTGAGGGGTGTAAGGTGTCATTCGGGGAGATAAGCAAGTGATGGAAGGAAAGAGAGCGAGACGTCACCTCGGCAGAGGCTGGAGGGAATTAAGCAGCTGAACGTTGTAGAAGTGTTAGAGAAAAAGAGACTTCTCGGTTTCTTTGCAGCTGGCCTGAAGGAAAACGGGCCCTTTTCCAAAGGACTGTCTGTAAACAATCCAGGCAAAGAGACCATCTAATGGAAATCATTTGACTATGGACAATTTAGTAGCCAAATTTGCTAAAAGCACATACGGGGGTTCTACTGGAACCTAACTGCCCCAAATGTATAAAGAGGCTGTAATCTATACACAGCTATGTAAAAACAGAGCCGTGGAGAAGGAATGTGCCTTTTCCCCAGGACAGGTGGGGTGTATATTGTAAGAGGGGGTAAAAGAAACGCAAACCTACCAGGCTACTTAATTCAAATCCTACCAGGGAGCCACAAGAGGTTGTGTTTTCCTTTTTAAATCACTGTGTGTTTTGGAAGCAGGAGTTAAAAGTAATCAGAGATCTCTGGAGATATTTAAGAGCAGGTTAGAGAAATGTCTCTCAGGGATGGTCTAGACAATATTTGGTCCTGCCATGAGGGCAGGGGACTGGACTCGATGACCTCTCGAGGTCCCTTCCAGTCCTAGAACCTACGACTCTCTGAAAGAACCCTGGTGAAAGTTGATCGTGTCCCTTTAAGGCAGAGTCTCTGAGCTGTTGATGGCTTTGGCTCCAACAGCAAGCCAGAAAGTATCTGTGTTAATGCAAATGACCTAACTGATAAAGGTCGAAGCCATTGAAACCTGGCCTGACTATATTGTTCTATGGGTGTAATTCCTCTGTTTTGCCTGCAATCAGCAAGGGTATTTGTAAAAGAAAGGACTATTCTAAGCAAGAACCTGCCACTCCCAAAGGAGTTCTTTTTGTCTTTCAGAAAATCAGGAAAAGCTGATACCAGCTGAAGTGCAACCCAAAATACCATGCATCCCACGGAGTGGGTATTCACCCACGAAAGCTCATGCTCCAATACCTCTGTTAGTCTATAAGGTGCCACAGGACTCTTTGCTGCCAAAATACCATGAATCTACTGTCACAATAGAACTTGTGTTTTGTGTTCTATGTTTTGTCTTGTGTTGTTTTCGGGGCCGGCTTCAGACACCAGCCTACCAAGCACGTGCTTGGGGCGGCACCTTGGGACGGGGCGGCGCTCGGGGTTTGTTTTGGGTTTTTTTGGTTCGGCCGGGTGGCGTTGGGGGGCGGGGGGGCTTGGGCGGCGCTCGGCGGGGCGGGGACTTGGGCGGCACGGTGCGGTGCTCAGGAGGGGCGGGGGGCTTAGGCGGCGCGATGCTTGGTGGGGCGGGGACTTGGGCGGCGCAATGCGACGCTCGGGGGGGGCGGGGACTTGGGCAGTGTGACGCTTGGTGAGGCGGGGACTTGGGCGACGCGGCGCTTGAGGGGCGGGGACTTGGCGGCGTGACTCTCGGGGAGGGGTTCGGCGGGGCGGTGCTCGCGGGGGCGGGGCGGTGCTCGCGGGGGCGGGGTGGCGCTCTTTTTTTTTTTGCTTGGGGCGGCAAAAATGTTAGAGCCGGCCCTGGTTGTTTGTCGTGTTGCGAGCGCTGTTGTGTCTTAAATGCTGCAGGAAAACATCCTCCGGCAGCAGCAAACATATTAGGAGAAATTGGTTTTGGAGCAGGGATTATACATACTGTAGCCCTGGAGGTAATTAAGAATAAATTAAGCGCTCTGGCCCAGCTACAGGACAGCCTAATACAGAAACAAATTGGAAAAAAGGGGACCACTCCCTGGAATCAAAATGAAGAGGATCCTCGGCCATGATGGACCGCCTGAGCCCACTGGTATACCACAGTCGAAATGGGTGCCTGTTTCACAAATTAAACCTTTTGCATGATTCATAATGTCTTGAATTTTTTACAAGAAAGGACTCCTGGAATTCAAAACATAAAACGCTGCTCAACCGCTACCACCTCCAAACCCATAAAACCTCAGTATACGGATACTTTGGGGGAGATATCTTGGGGGAGCCCACGGCCATCTCTCCCCTACAGGGCCGCCAGGGGATTCAGGGGGCCTGGGGTCTTCGGCAGTGGGGGGTCCTTCCGCTCTGGGACCCGCTGCCAAAGTATCCCGAAGACCTGCGGTGGGGGGCCCCCGCCGCCGAATTACTGCCGAAGGACCCTGCTCCAGGGGCCCTGAAAAACTCTTGTGGGGGCCTGGGGCAAATTGCCCCACTTGCCTCCCCCCTCTGGGCGGCCCTGCTCCCCTGGCTAAAAATAATTCCCCTACCATATCCTTTTAGTCATCCAATGATGTGGGTTAATCTTTGGAAGTGATTTACTCCGGCCGTCCAGTGGGTGGGTCCGTACTCCATTGTGAATCGCATCCCCCCGAATAGTGTACCAGCTTCAGCTACCGGGCAAACCAAAATGGATGCAGGCCAATCAGCTGAAAATATATGTTTCTCCCTAGATTTCTGGTCATGGCGTCGTGGGCCTTGGTTGTGGACTGCCTGGACCATCCAGGTTTCCAGCTATCCATGGGATTATTTAGATAATTACAGTTATGAGGAGGAAAAGTACCTCCCAAAGGCTCTCCATGGTTCAAGCCACCGATGGGGTTCGAGCCACAGTGGGGCGTCAGGCTGGAGGGAAGGAGCCATGGAGGCAATGCACCAGTGGTCCCCAACCTTTTCCGCTTGGCGGGCGCCAGACAATGAGCCACCGAGGACCGTGGCTGGTGGATAAGCATCCGCCGAAATGCCACCGAGAAGCAGCGGCATCAAGAGGCGTCACCCCCGAAATGCCACCGAAAATCAGCTGCATTTCGGTGGCGATGCCTCTTGATGGCGCTGCTTCTCGGCGGCTTTTCGGCAGATGCTTGTCCGCTGGCCAGTACGCGGGCGCACATAGATGACCCGGCGGGCACCATGGCACCCATGGGCACCGCGTTGGGGACCACTGCAATACATAGTCCGGATAGACACAGACGGGCCACCGCAAAATACCTGGTGGGTGTCCCCGGACCTCCCCTGGATCCCAAAGGAGCAGACCCTGTTCCTCATGTGGTGGCCTGGAGCGGAATGGGAAGCCCTTTGGTGAGCAATAGCAGCCCCTGATCCCTGGACGCAATATTGTTGTTGTGACCTCTTAAACCAGGCAAACAACATCCATAACGAAAGCCAGGAAGGGCAGGAGCGGAAAAACGAATGATGTACAGAATTGAGCCTCTGTGCCTCAGTTTCCCCAATAGAAACATTTACGATGTTCTTTCTTTTTCTTCTTTTGCTTTGTTAACAGGAGCAGGGTGTAATAGCAAGAGCCCAGGGACACCCTAAGCAGGAGTGGTGGGACCGCTCTTGCTGCTTCAGGCCTGCAGAATTTGTTAGTGCAGGGGTCGGCAACCTTTCAGAAGTGCTGTGCTGAGTCTTCATTTATTCACTCTAATTTGCGTGCCAGTCATACATTTTAACGTTTTTAGAAGGTCTCTTTCTTATAAGTCTATAATATAGAACTAAACTATTGGTGTATGGAAAGTAAATAACATTTTTAAAATATTTAAGAATCTTCATTTAAAATTACATTAAAATGCAGAGCCCCCTGGACCGGTGGCCAGGACCCGGGCGGTGTGAGTGCCACTGAAAATCAGCTCGCGTGCTGCCTTCGGCATCTGTGCCATAGGTTGCCTACCCCTGGGTTATTACATGGGGGGTCACGAGCTGTCAGCCTCCACCACAAACCCCGCTTTGCCTCCAGCATTTATAATGGCGTTAAATATACAAATATATAAAAAAAATGTTTTTAATTTATAAGGGGAGTCACACTCGGAGGTTTGCTGCGTGAAAAGGATCACCAATAAAAAAATTTTTTAGTGCTACTGAGCTACGGTGTTGTGCTGCCCCCTGCTGGGCTGGGACAGACCAGCAGGGATCTAGGCTCAGCACCAGCAGCAGAGGGGACCCCCCCAGTACCCCCCATCCCTGCTGCCCTGTGGGGGGTGAGTGGCCGGGCGCTGGGACCGGGGGATCCCGATCGGCTCATGGGGGATTCTGGTTTGTGTCCCTCTGCAGGAAAACGAGCCGCACCGAGACCAAGCAGGTAGGAACCCGGCTCCTCCCGCCTCCCGATGGACCTGCCGGGGTCACAGGGCTCCTGGGTTCTGTCCCTGGCCCGGGGGGAGGAGGAGGGGAGGAAATGGGGGTTGGAAGCCAGGACTCCTCGGAGGGGACTTGCTGACAGTGGAGGGGCACAACCACAGAACAGATGGAGTCACACCACGTGTGTGTGTGTGTCCCTGTCACCCCCTGCTGGAGGGGACAAGCCCTGGTCTGTGTGCATGTGTGTATGTGGCGGGGGGTAGTGCACACACACACACACACACACACACACGCACACACACACGCACACATACACACACTGCAGTCACGCTCTCCCCTCCCTCCCCCAGGAGCCCGACCCTGGCACCGACGGACTCACCTATGCCGAGCAGGACGACCTGGCCCCAGCCCCCGAGCCCGCCCAGCCCGGTGTTTACGCCGCGATCAACGTGAGCTGGGAGGCCCCTCAGTGAGAGCCCCCCGCAGCCACGGGGCGCTGGCCCCCAGCATGTGACAGACTCACAGACTTTACGGCCAGAAGGGTCCATCGTGATTGTCTGGTCTGAGCTGCTGCACATCGCAGGCCACAGAGCCTCACCCACCCACTCCTGTAGCAGACCCCAGCGTCCGGCTGAGTCACTGACGGCCTCTAATCATGGGTTAGAGACTTCAAGTGACAGAGAATCCACCACTGATACTAGTTTAATCTTGCCAGTGCCCCACACCCCAGGCTGCAGACGAAGGCGAACCCCCCCCCCCCCCAGCGTCTCTGCCAATCTGACCTGGGGGGGAAATTCCTTCCCAACCCCAGATACGGCGACCAGTTAGATCCTGAGCATGTGGGCAGGACCCACCAGCCAGACACCTGGGGATGGATTCTCTGTAGTAACTAAGAGCCCTCCCCAGCGAGTATCCCGTCTCCGGCCGTTGGAGAAATTTGCTGCTAGCCGATCGGCAACATGCCATTGGAGGTGTCTCCTCATCCCGTCCCCTCCAGAAGCATCTCAAGCTCAGTCCTGAAGCCAGTTAGGTCCCTTGGGAGGCTGCTCCAGAACTTTGCTCCTCTGACGGTTGGGCCTTGTCTACACCACAGTGTTGTCGACAAAAAGCGCCATGATAACCTCGCTATTGCACGTTCACACTGCGCTTCCTCTGCCGGCAGAGCGCATCCACGTTTGGTGCTCCAGCATCGACAGCGAGAGCAGTGCATTGTGGGTAGCTATCCCACCGTGCGACTCGGCACCTTCTGCAGCTAGGACTTGTGGGAAGGCGGGGGGGATCGCAGCACGTCATGGTGCATTATGTTCTGTCCCAGCATCCCACGCTGTTCTGACCGCGTTTCGCAGCATTTTCCTGTGTCAAGGGCCTGGTCTACATGACATGTTTATACCGAATTTAGCAGCGTTAAACCGAATTAACCCTGTACCCGTCCACACAACGAAGCCCTTTATTTCGATATAAAGGGCTCTTAATATCGATATCTGTACTCATCCCCGACGAGGGGAGTAGCGCTCAAATTGGTATTGCCATTTCGGAATAGGGTTAGTGTGGCCGCAATTCAACGGTATTGGCCTCCAGGAGCTATCGCACAGTGCACCATTGTGACCACTCTGTACAGCAACCTGGAGTTGGATGCGCTGGCCAGGTAGACAGGAAAAGCCCCGCGAACTTTTGAATTTCATTTCCTGTTTGCCCAGCATAGAGAGCTGATCAGCACAGGTGACCACGCAGAGCTCATCAGCCCAGGTAACTATGCAGTCTCCTGAGAATCGAAAAAGAGCTCCAGCATGGACTGCATGGGAGGTACTGGATCTGATCGCTATATGGGGAGAGGATTCCATGCTAACAGAACTCCGTTCCAAAAGACTAAATGAAAAAACATTTGAAAAAATTTCCAAGGCCATGATGCAGAAAGGCCACACCAGGGACTCAGTACAGTGCCGTGTGAAAGTTAAGGAGCTCAGACAAGCCTACCAGAAAACCAAAGAAGCAAACGGAAGGTCCAGGGCAGGGCCGCAAACATGCCGCTTCTACGCTGAGCTGCATGCAATTCTAGGGGGGTCCGCCACCACTACCCCACCCCTGACCATGGATTCTGAGGCGGGGGTAATCTTAGCCGTGCCTGAGGATTCTGCGGATGGGGAAGATGAGGAGGAGGAAGAGGACGATGAGCTTGCAGAAAGCACACAGCACTCCGTTCTCCCCAACAGCCAGGAGCTTTTTCTCACCCTGACAGAAGTACCCTCCCAGCCCTCCCAAGGCGGTATCCCAGACCATGAAGCCATGGAAGGGACCTCTGGTGAGTGTACCTTTGTAAATATAAAACATGGTGTCCTGGGATCTCACCCCCACTTTGAGCTTGTGGGTTCAAAGATGGGGACCCGCAGGTATTCTGCCACCACCCTAACCCTTAGGGTAGGGTTCCTTCTCGCTGCCACCACTCGATTATTTCGGTGAATCGAGACACCCCTCTGTCCCCCCCGTCTCCCTTCAAAGACACTCCCTGGGAACACAGATCCACTCACAGAGGAGGAACCTTCCCCCTCCCTTCTCTTCCCTCTCTCCAGCCTGCTCCGGAGAGAGAGATACCTTGATTCCAACTCCTTGAATCTCTACACACAGGGAAGCAGCCCACTTCCCCCCTCCCTCTCCTCCTTCCAGAGACTTTCCCGGGGAAGCACAGATCCAAGCACAGAGGGAGGAAGATTCGTTTCCTTCCCTCTCCCTTCCCTGCTTTCTCTGCTTGGAGACAACCCTTGTCTCCACAGAGTGGCGCCTAGCTTCCTTCCCCTGAATCCACAGGTAAGGAACTTAACCAAGTCCTGAACTTAAAAGAGTTTATTAAAAGAATAAAAAAAAAGAAGAGAAAAAACACACAATCTCTATGAATCCAAGATAGACATTCATAGGGTCTAATCTTATTAATCCCTGGAGAAATTTCTCCCTTTTCCTCAGTACAAACAATACAGGCAAAATTACGAATAATCAATACAAACACACAGAATTGCAGACATAGGATTCTTATATGAAATTACCCAGTACTTCTAATACTCACTAGCTTGAATAGAAGAAATTAGTTCAGAAAGATGAGCAGACTTGATTAAGCGTCTGTGCTGGTGTAGTTTCAGACGGCTAAGAACACAGAACAAAGAACACAGAGACCCAAGTTCCCGCTCTCTGGGATTTTCAAATTCTCTTCCCTGATTGGTCCTTTGGTCAGGTGTTTCACCAGGTCTGGGTTAACCCTTTACAGGTAGAACTTAACCCTTAACTAACTACTTATGACACGCCCCCCAAATCACCAACAGTGGGAGCACTGGCGGTGATTTCCTCCTAAACTGTAAAACCAACAGAGTAATAAACACATTCTCTATTACATATACTACTAAGCATATAACATGTAAAGAACACTTTTTAGCCACTAGATTCTGGGAAACTATCACGAGAGAGTGCATCAGCAACTTTGTTGGAAGCTCCTGAAATGTGTTAAATTTGAAAATCAAAGTCTTGGAGAGCTAAACTCCATCTGATAAGTTTTTTGTTGTTTCCCTTGTTAGTATGAAGCCACTGTAGTGCAGCATGATCGGTTTGTAGCTGGAACTGCCGTCCCCAAACGTATGGGCGTAGCTTTTCCAAGGCATACACAATGGCGTAACACTCTTTTTCACTGACGGACCAGTGGCTTTCCCTCTCAGACAGCTTCTTGCTGAGAAACACGACAGGATGGAAGTTGTGATCCGGTCCTTCCTGCATTAGTACCGCTCCTACCCCACGTTCAGATGCATCGGTGGTAACTAGGAAGGGTTTGTCAAAGTCCGGGGCCCGTAATACAGGGTCAGACATGAGCATCGCCTTAAGCTGGATAAAGGCTTCCTGACACTCATCAGTCCACTTAACTGCATTTGGCTGGGTTTTTCTGGTCAGATCAGTTAGTGGAGCATCGATTTGGCTGTAGTGTGGTACAAATCGCCTGTAATATCCGGCCAACCCTAAGAAGGATTGGACCTGTTTCTTTGATCTTGGGACAGGCCACTGTTGGATAGCCTCCACCTTGGCCTGTAGGGGGTTGATGGTTCCTTGACCCACCTGGTGTCCTAGGTAAGTCACTCTGTTTTGGCCTATTTGACACTTTTTGGCCTTAACAGTTAGTCCTGCCTGCCTGATGCGCTCTAAAACCATTTTCAAATGTTCTAGGTGTTTGGGCCATGAATCAGAAAAAATGGCCACATCATCGAGGTATGCAACTGCACAGTCTCCCAATCCTGCTAGTAGACCATCCACCAGCCTTTGGAAGGTGGCAGGTGCATTCCGCAGTCCGAACGGAAGCACAGTAAAGTCATACACCCCTGCATGGGTGATGAACGCAGACTTTTCCTTGGCAGGTTCATCCAGTGGTACTTGCCAGTACCCCTTGGTTAAGTCAATGGTAGAAATGAACTGGGCACGTCCCAACTTTTCCAATAGCTCATCAGTGCGTGGCATTGGATAGTTGTCTGGACGAGTTACAGCATTTAGCTTACGGTAGTCCACACAAAAGCGTATTTCCCCATCTGGTTTGGGAACCAGAACCACTGGAGATGCCCATGCACTGGTAGAAGGGCGGATGATACCCATCTCCAACATGTTGTCAATCTCCTGTTTAATAGCAACTTTGGCATGAGGTGACACCCGGTAGGGTGGGGTTCTAATCGGGTGAGCATTACCTGTGTCAATGGAGTGGCAGGTTTGCTCAGTCCGTCCTGGTTTGGCTGAGAACAAGGGCGTGAAGTGAGTGCACAGCTCCTTGATCTGTTGCCGCTGCAGACGTTGCAGGGTTGTGGAGAGGGTCACCTCTTCCACACCACCATTTCTTTTACCTTCGTAGTAGACACCTTTAGGCCACTCGGTGTCATCTCCTTCCTGAACTGTAAAGTGACAGACCTGTAATTCTCTGGGATAAAAGGGCTTTAGAGAGTTAACATGAAACACTTTAGGCTTTAAAGAGGAATCAGGGAATGTTATGAGGTAGTTAACAGGTCCCAGGCGCTCCTGGACCATGTATGGTCCTTCCCAGGATGCTTCCATCTTATGGGCCTGTTGCGCCTTCAAGACCATGACCTGGTCTCCTACCTTGAAGGACCGCTCCTTGGCATGTCGGTCATACCAGACCTTTTGCTCCGCTTGAGCATCTCTTAAGTTCTCTCGAGCAAGGACCCAAGAGTCTCGGAGGGTGTTTTGAAGGTTGCTTACAAAGTCCAGAATGTTAGTCCCTGGAGGAGGTGTAAACCCCTCCCATTGCTGCTTTACCAGCTGTAATGGCCCCTTAACCTCATGGCCATACACCAGCTCGAATGGTGAGAATCCTAAACTGGGATGTGGAACAGCCCTGTAGGCAAACAGCAACTGTTGTAACACTAGATCCCAATTATTGGAGTGTTCATTGACGAATTTGCGGATCATGGCCCCCAATGTTCCATTAAACCTTTCCACTAGGCCATTAGTTTGGTGGTGGTACGGGGTGGCAACCAAATGATGCACCCCATGAGTTTCCCACAGGTCTTTCATGGTCCCTGATAGGAAATTTGTTCCCGAATCTGTTAGAATCTCGAAGGGCCAACCCACCCTGGTAAAAATGTCAGTTAAGGCCTGGCACACAGTTTGAGCCCTGGTGTTGCCTAGAGCTACTGCTTCCGGCCATCTGGTAGCAAAGTCCACAAAAGTCAGTATGTACTTCTTTCCTCTGGGGGTCTTTTTTGGGAAAGGACCCATAATATCCACAGCTACTCGCTGAAATGGGACCTCAATTATGGGAAGTGGCTGGAGAGGCGCCTTGACCTGGTCTTGAGGTTTTCCTACCTTTTGGCATACCTCACAAGACCGGACATACTTGGCAACGTCCTTGCCCATCCCCTCCCACTCGAAGGACCTTCCCAACCTGTCTTTGCTTCGGTTCACCCCAGCATGGCCACTGGGATGATCATGGGCTAAGCTTAAGAGCTTTTCCCGGTACTTCGTCGGAACTAGCAACCGTTTTTGAGGATGCCAGCCCTCCTGGTGTTCACCAGAAAGACATTCCTTGTATAAAAGTCCTTGGTCCACAATGAACCGGGATCGGTTAGTGGAGCTGAGAGGCGGTGGGTTGCTGCGTGCCGCCGCCCATGTTTTCTGGAGGCTGTCATCGGCTTCCTGCTCAGTCTGGAACTGTTCCCTTGAGGCGGGAGACACCAGTTCCTCTGGAAGTGATGTAGGTGATGAGATTGTTTCTGTTGACTGTGAACCGCTCTCCGCTGGTCCACGAGGTGTTATTTCAGGCTCCGGCTGAGCCTCTAGGGTAGGGTTGTTTGCTGCTTCTGCCAGTTCAGGCCCGTTGGCGCCCTCTGGCGGTGGAGTTGCAATCGCTGGCGCCGGTGCTGGCGCTGGTTGCTCTTCCAGTTCCGGTTCTGGGACTGGATGTACTATGGCTGCTGTAGGTGTTGGCCTGGGATCCGGTTCCACCACCTCTGTCTGGGTCTCTGGTAACACAGACGGGGTCTTGGTGGATGGCTCAGGAACAGGGATGGGTGCAGCAGCTCGTCTGGTTTGGCTGCGTGTAACCACTCCCTCTGTTTCTGGCGGCTCAACGTGATGGGCCAAGTGGTTGCCCAGTATCATGGGGACAGAATAATTGTCATAGACAGCAAAAGTCCACGTCCCTGACCAGCCCTTGTACTGGACAGGTAAACGCACTGTAGGTAATGTTACAGGTTTTGACATGAAGGGGCGAACTGTCACTTTGGTTTTCGGGTTGATGAATTTGGGGTCCACGAAGGTTCGGTGGATAGCTGACACATGTGCTGCAGTGTCCCTCCATGCGATGACTTCCTTTCCGTCCACTCTCAAAGTTTCCCTAAAGCATACGGGTATTTGAGAGATATCTACTTCCGGGTTTCCTTGGTGTGCAGGTGCAAGGAGTTGGACCCGGTTCAGGTTCTTTGGGCATTTGGCTTTGATATGCCCCAGTTCATTGCATCCAAAACATCGCCCACTTGATGGGTCACGGGGTTGTGTTGGTTTACTGGAAACTAGTGAGGTAGAAGAAGAGGTAGGGTGTGACTGTGCTTGGGTTGTAGGTGTGGGCTTGATTGGCCCTCGATGGTACGGTTTAGTCTCGGTGGGTACCTTGTGTGATTCGCTCCCTTTGGCAGTAGCTTTCGTGTTGTCTACCGATGCCATCCATCTGGCTCCAATCTCTCCTGCCTCAGTGAGAGTTTTTGGTTTACCATCCTGGATGTAGCGTCTAATGTTCTCAGGAACACCATCTAGGAACTGCTCCATCAATATCAGGAGGTGTAGGTCGTCTAGCTCCTCAACCTTGGATCCTGATATCCAGGAGAAATAGTGTTTTTCCAGGTAAGCAGCGTGCTCTGGAAACGACATCTCTGGTTTCCATTTCTGGGCTCTGAAACGCTGATGGGCGTGATCAGGGGTGATGCCCATTCTGAGTCTGGCCTTGGTTAGGAACAGTGGAAAGTCGTCCATCTGGTCTCTAGGCATTTCAGCTGCCACCAGGGATAATTGTCCGCTGAGCTGTGACCTCAGCTCCATCATGTATTGTTCTTTAGGAAGATGGTATCCAATACAGGCCCTCTCAAAGTTTTCTAAAAAGGCCTCAACATCATCCCCTGCCTTGTAGGCGGGAAATTTTTTCCGAAAAGTTTGATCAGTAGGTGGATGGGGTGGTGGATTATGCTGCTTAGCCTTTTCTACTTCCAGAGCCTGCCTCTGGATTTCCAGATCTTTCTCTCTTAATTCCATTTGTCTGATGTGGTCTGCCTCTCTGGCTTTCTGGTCTGCCTGCATGGCTGCCATGGCCATCTTGTGTTCTCTCTCTTTGGCTTCCAGGATTTGTATTTGCAATCGAGCAAGCTCTAGTTGGTCACTTGTTTCCGTCATGTCTGTGCCTTGGGGTGCTGGCCACACCCCTCCCTGTTTATGATAATAGCTTGAGTAAAGAAAGGGTAATTAATCCTGTGTATAGCAAATTGTGTGTTGCAACTCTCTATTGTTCTGTACTGAGCAACAGGGAAAATCTAAAAAACTCTCTGTCTCTCTGCCTTTCAAAAGTCACAGGAAAAAAAAACCTGGCTTCAGGATCTTTCTCTCCTCACCAAACCTGTTTTCCCTGTTGGACGGGATGAGCTCCGAGGAGCACCTCCCCCCACCCAAGGAATCCTGATCACACAAAGGAGGGACACACCTCCTTGCAACCAGAGCTAAAAATGTTTGGCTCTGAACTGTTAAAAACCTCTGGCTTGAGAATCGTTATCTCCCCAGCAAACCTGTGAGGGCACTTCCCCCCACCTAAGGAATGCACACACCTCCTAGGGAAGAGTTTTTCCTCAGCATAGCCAGCAGAGAAAAAAAACTCCTAACCCTGAAAACTGCTTCAAACTGCCTTTTCCTCAAGCTGCCTGTCCAAGCAACAAGAAAGAAAATCTGCTTCCAACAAAGCCTGCTGGAAACTTAATTCCCTCCAGCCAAACTGCTGAAACTGAAAACTCCTTCTAACAATGGGTTCGAAACTCCGCTGCCACCATGTCCTGGGATCTCACCCCCACTTTGAGCTTGTGGGTTCAAAGATGGGGACCCGCAGGTATTCTGCCACCACCCTAACCCTTAGGGTAGGGTTCCTTCTCGCTGCCACCACTCGATTATTTCGGTGAATCGAGACACCCCTCTGTCCCCCCCTGTCTCCCTTCAAAGACACTCCCTGGGAACACAGATCCACTCACAGAGGAGGAACCTTCCCCCTCCCTTCTCTTCCCTCTCTCCAGCCTGCTCCGGAGAGAGAGATACCTTGATTCCAACTCCTTGAATCTCTACACACAGGGAAGCAGCCCACTTCCCCCCTCCCTCCTCCTTCCAGAGACTTTCCCGGGGAAGCACAGATCCAAGCACAGAGGGAGGAAGATTCGTTTCCTTCCCTCTCCCTTCCCTGCTTTCTCTGCTTGGAGACAACCCTTGTCTCCACAGAGTGGCGCCTAGCTTCCTTCCCCTGAATCCACAGGTAAGGAACTTAACCAAGTCCTGAACTTAAAAGAGTTTATTAAAAGAATAAAAAAAAGAAGAGAAAAAACACACAATCTCTATGAATCCAAGATAGACATTCATAGGGTCTAATCTTATTAATCCCTGGAGAAATTTCTCCCTTTTCCTCAGTACAAACAATACAGGCAAAATTACGAATAATCAATACAAACACACAGAATTGCAGACATAGGATTCTTATATGAAATTACCCAGTACTTCTAATACTCACTAGCTTGAATAGAAGAAATTAGTTCAGAAAGATGAGCAGACTTGATTAAGCGTCTGTGCTGGTGTAGTTCCAGACGGCTAAGAACACAGAACAAAGAACACAGAGACCCAAGTTCCCGCTCTCTGGGATTTTCAAATTCTCTTCCCTGATTGGTCCTTTGGTCAGGTGTTTCACCAGGTCTGGGTTAACCCTTTACAGGTAGAACTTAACCCTTAACTAACTACTTATGACACATGGTTTAAAAACAAGCGTTTTTTAATGATTAATTTGCCCGGAGGACTTGGGATGCATTTGCAGCCAGTACAGTTACTGGAAAAGTCCGTTAACATGTCTGGGGATGGAGCGGAAATCCTCCAGGGACATCTCCATGAAGCTCTCCTGGAGGTACTCCAAAAGCCTTTGCAGAAGGTTTCTGGGCAGGGCAGCCTTATTCCATCCTCCATGGTCCACCATGCATGTAGCAAGTAATCTGGTATCATTGCATGACAAAGCCTAGCTGCGTATGGTCCCGGTGTTTGCTGGCATTCAAGCAACATCCGTTCTTTATCTCGCTGTGTTATCCTCAGGAGAGTGATATCGTTCATGGTAACCTGGTTGAAATACAGGAATTTAATTAAGGGGACAGAGATGGTTGGGCTGTTTGCCTGTGGCTTAAAAGAAATCCTTCCCTGCAGTTAGACAAGCGGGGGGGAGTGCGTGATTGACGCTGAGCTTTTTCACGTTTGGCTAGCTGGGATCTTCCCTGCTACCAGCCACGCGGTGGGGGGGAGGGTGGCTAGCAGCGATCTTCCATGATACCTGCCATGTGGTGGGGGGAGGGGTAAAGCGATCATCCCAGATAATTGGATGGGGGCGGTTCTGGTGCTGCACGTTAACAGGAAAGAAGCAGCACTGAACGGGCTTTGCTTGCTATTTGGGAAAGGAGGGCGCTGGATGTATGAAGGTTGCAGAAGCCGAAAGACAATGGCTTCTGCCGCATGCAAGCCGAATTCTGCTGCCCGGACCTGCGTCTGTGGTCTCTAACACCAAAGCCGCAGGCACTCAATATTAAGATGCAAAATGCGACCTTGTACTGAAATCACATGTGCTATGTAATGTGAATAGTGTTGTTCACCGTGAAAGAGTATAAGCATGGTTCTGTAAAATGTATCTTTTTAAATACTTCTCTCCCTTTTTTTCCCTACCTCCCTCCCACAGCTGCAAATTTTTCAAGCCTCCCTCCTCTGACCCGAAGGCTATCTCAGATAAGGCGGTGGAAAAAAAGGACGCGAGACGAAATGTTCACTGAAATCACGGAATCAACCCGCAATGAAAGAGCTCATCTGACTGAGTGGAAGGACGCGGTATCAAAGTACAGGAAAGATGCCAGTGAACGTGAGGACAGGAGGGACGCTCGAGATGAGAGGTGGCGGCAGGAAGATCAGAGGTGTCGGCAGGAAGATCAGCGGTGGCGGGATGCAATGCTGGGGCTGCTGCGTGATCTAACTGACATGCTCCGGCATCTGGTGGAGTTTCAGGAACAGCAGCTGGATCACAGAGTGCCGCTGCAGCCCCTGTATAACCACCCTCCCCCCTCCCCAAGTTTCACAGCCTCCTCACCCAGATGTGTAAGAATGCGGGGCGGGGGGGAGGCCCTGTGCACCCACCCACTCCACCTCAGTAGACAGCCCAAGCAAAAGGCTGTCATTATTTTGAACTTTTTAAGTGGCCTTTTCCTTCCCTCCTATCCTCCTCCCAAACCCCACCCAGGCTACCTTGTCAGTTCTCTCCCTCTTTTTATAATCAATTAATAAAGAATACATGGTTTTTAAATGATAGTGACTTTATTTCCTTAGAAAGCAAGCTGTGATCGAAGGGGGAGGGTGGGTTGCTTACAGGGAATAAGTCAATCAAGGGGGCAGGTTTTCATCAAGGAGAAACAAACAGAACTTTCACACCGTAGCCTGGCCAGTCATAAAACCGGTTTTCAAAGCTTCTCTGATGCGCACCGCGCACTGCTGTGCTCTTCTAATCGCCCTGGTGTCTGGCTGCGCGTAATCAGCAGCCAGGTGATTTGCCTCAACCTCCCACCCCACCATAAACCTCTCCCCCTTATTCTCGCAAATATTGTGGAGTGCACAGCAAGCACTCCAATGGGAATATTGGTTTCGCTGAGGTCCATCCGAGTCAGTAAACTGCACCAGCGCACTTTTATACGTCCAAATGCACATTCTACCACTATTCTGCACTTGCTCAGCCTATAGTTGAACAGCTCCTGACTACTGTCCAGGCTGCCTGTTCACGGCTTCATAAGCCAGGGCATTAAGGGGTAGGCTGGGTCCCCAATGATAACTATAGGCATTTCAACATCCCCAACGGTTATTTTCTGGTCTGGGAAGAAAGTCCTTGCTGCAGCTTTTGAAACAGACCAGAGTTCCTGAAGATGCGAGCGTCATGTACCTTTCCCGGCCATCCCACGTTGATGTTGGTGAAACGTCCCTTGTGATCCACCAGTGCTTGCAGCACCACTGAAAAGTACCCCTTGCGGTTTATGTACTGGGTGCCCTGGTGCTCCGGTGCCAAGATAGGGATATGGGTTCTATCGCCCCACCACAGTTAGGGAATCCCACTGCAGCAAAGCCATCCACTATGACCTGCACATTTCCCAGAGTCACTACCCTTGATATCAGCAGCTCTTTGATTGCGTTGGCTACTTGCATCACTCACAGCCACAGTAGATTTGCCCACTCCAAATTGATGCCCGACTGACTGGTAGCTGTCTGGCGTTGCAAGCTTCCACAGGGCTATTGCCACTCGCTTGTGAACTGTGAGGGCTGCTCTCATCTTGGTATTCTGGCGCTTCAGGACAGGGGAAAGGAAGTCACAAAGTTCCATGAAAGTGCCCTTCCGCATGCAAAAGTTTCGCAGCCACTGGGAATCGTCCCACACCTTCAACACTATGCGGTCCCACCAGTCTGTGCTTGTTTCCCGGGGTCAAAATCGGCGTTCCATGGCATGAACCTGCCCCATAAACATCATGATGTGCACAATGCCGGAGCCCGTACTTTGTGAGAAGTCTGTGTCCATGTCCTCATCAGTCTTGTCAGCGTGCTGCTGTCGCCTCCTCCTCGCCTGGTTTTGCTTTTGCAGGTTCTGGTTCTGCATATACTGTAGGATAATGTGTGTTGTGTTTACAATGCTCATAATTGCAGTGGTGATCTGAGCGGGCTCCATGCTTGCCATGCTATGGCATCTGTGCTGAAAAAAGGCGCGAAACGATTGTCTGCCGTTGCTCTGATGGAGGGAGGGGCGACTGATGACATGGCTTACAGGGTTGGCTTACAGGGAATTAAAAATCAACAAAGGGGGCGGGTTTGCCTCAAGGAGAAACACACACAACTGTCACACAGAATGCCATCAACGATTGAACTCAAAGCCCTGGGTTTAACAGGCCAATGCTCAAACCATTCAGCTATCCCTCCCCCCACTAGTCACAGAGAGAGGGTCGGGGGAGCAAATGAATACAAAACAAATCTGGTCTTTTTCATGTTTTGATCCACTCCATCTCTCTTATACATTTTAGGCTGGCAGCAGACGGTGCAGGGAGAGCTGCCGTGGGGCCTGGGGGGTGGTGTGTGCAAGGTGGAAGTTTCGCCTAGGGCACGAAACATCCTTGTTTACTTTACAACCTTTACACTTGAAAGGTTGGCTGTGGGCATCTGCCAACCTCACAACATATTTCAGTAGCACACCCAGCAATGCTTCAGAACGTCCCACATGACGACAGCACGTACAATGCAACAGGACATGAATATTCAGGAGATCAAGACCTTTAAAATGATGTGTCACAAGGCAACTTTGTACCCAACCCATCATAATTCTATCGTAGTGGTGAATACAGGGGCTCCTCAGTGCTACTTTGAGATACAGATTGTCACCCTGTGGTATCACCCTGGTGTGACCAGGGCCTGGGAAAGAGACGTGTAACATTTGAGGAAGAGGCTGTGAACTTCCTTTCCCATGCAGAGGCGGCTGTTTGTGGTGTCCCTGTGCCCACAGGGCGGGTGACTTGTTTACTTTCACCTTCCCCATTTTTATTTATTTTTTATGAGTTGCTGTTTAATAAATTGTATGTGCTCTGAACTCTGTGTACTGATCAGTGGGTGTTATTGCCCAAATCAGCCCGAGGTACTCTGCAAGGACGAGACCGACTCCACACTGAGAGTAATTGGTTTTTAATGAAGGATACCGTGACACACCGGCAACGGGGACTCCGCTCGTTGCGGTCACTGATATGGGGAACCCAGCACCCTACAAATCGGCCTGGTTCAAAGTCCAAAAACTAATAAAAGCAAGCTTCTATTTATCTCACTAGCAGCAAAGCAGCATAGACATAACAAAACATAACTCTCCACCCCGCACACCTGTTTCCCATGGCCCACCGCCAAGGACTCTCCACATAGCGGTCTAAACCGGTCATGCTTGGCTAAAACTAATACATAATGACCGATAGTAACCGGAGCTGAGAAAGCGAACATAAACAACGCCTAGCTAAGCCGTAACAATTTCTTCCGCAGCTCCCTGCTCTCCTACAATGGGTCAGGGAAGCATCCAGTGCAAAGAGAGAGCCCCAGAGTGGGGACACCCTCGCCCCTGTCCTAAGTGACCACCACAAGACTGGGGGTCAAGCCCCCAGGGATCCAGGGCCCAGCCTGGCCAGGGTTACGAGGACTCTGCTGCACGGGAGGGAGGAAGGGGAGCCCTCGAGGTCAGGCAGGCCTCTGGGTAAAGGGAGTGGGAGCGAGGACTCAGATCCTTTCACTAGCCAATCCCACCGGGGCGGGTATAAGCCAGGAAAATTTCCCACAATAGCGGGACCCTTCCCCCGCTTACACTAGGAGCAGGGTGAGCGGCCGCCCTGCCTGTCCGTCCGGAGAGTGAAATGAACCGGTTCCTCCCCACACAGCCCGGCTGGTCTGGACACAAGTGGCTCTGCTCCAGTGACTCCCGAAGGAGCGAGACTTGGAGCCGGGCTGACTCCGGCTGTTGGCCGCGGTCGCTCAGCCCCCGTTTCAATAGACAGGCCGGGTGTGATTCCTTGTCCGGGGGGTTAACCCGAAAGCTTTGCCTGTGAGCGGCTGCTGCTGGGGGTTTGCCCGGGAGCCAAGTAGAACCAGGGGCTCAGTTTGAAACGAGCCCCGGCCCCCGGCCTGTGTAACGCTGGCGAGGGAGAGAGTTTCCAACACCCCTGAGCCCTCTGGGCCTGTGAGACCCTCTGCAAAGAGCAGCAGGGAACGGGCGTTTGGGGGGCAGGCAGAGGGCGGGGGGGAGGGATTAGAGGGGAGATGGGCTGAGATCAGGGAGGGAGTCAGGGAGAGGAATTTGAGGGGAGACAGAAAGGGGGCGAGTGGGTGGGTGCTGGAGGGGCAATGGGACGGGCATTTGAGGGGAGACGGGCTGAGGTCGGGGGGCAGGATGGGATGTTTGAGGCAAGACGGGAGAGGGGACCGAGGGTTGTAGGGGGTCAGGCGGGGTGGGGGGAGTGTGAGATGGGCCAAGGTTGGTGCAGGGTGGGGAGGTTTGAGGGGAGGTGGGACGGGGCAGAGAGGATGGGGATTGGAGGGGAGATGGGATGGGGTTGGGAGGGGGGAGCTTTGAGGGGAGATGGACCAAGGTCTGTGTGGGGTGGACCGGCGGAGGTGTCGGGGTCAGTGAACTGGGCGGTGATTTGTTTTCCCATCAAAACTCTGGCTGAGCTGGGGGAGAGGTGAGAGGGGCAGGTGACATCAACCAGTCCCCCCTGGCCATGGGGCAGATTCACACAGAAACGCTCACGAGGGGGGAGCCCAGATGCCCCCAAAATACTGGGGGTGGTTTCCATTTCCCCCCTTCCCTTACACTGCCCTGCACCCTCAGCCCCACAGCCCCCCCTCCCAATGTTCCTCTCACGTTCTCCCACCCTCAATAGTCCCTTGCCACCCTCACGCCCACCACAGGTAGGCGCCATTTCCCTGAGGGCAGCCTGGCACTGAGCCCACTCGGGACACTGGGAGATGGTGGCCATCTTAAGAGGGTGGGGGATGGGCATTTCAGGGGAAACAGGGCAGGGGACGGGGGTGTGAGGGGGACACGTGGGGGGTGTGAAGGGGCCAGGCTAGGGGCAAATTTGAACGGGGATAGACCAGGAGGCAGAATGGAAGATAGGGGGGGAAGGCAGAGTTTGGGAGCTGTTAATTGTGGGTGAATCTGCTGCTGGTCCCCCTCCTGCTCCGTGGGGCCAAGAGCAGCTATGGGGGGAGGTTCCCGGGCAGTTGGGGGGGCAGCAGGTGAGCAGGGGGCTTCAGGATTCAGCCATTGGGACCATCCAGCTGGGCTCCTGCAGCACCTTTAATGGTGCCCCCGAGTCACGGTGCCCCCGGCGTTACCCAGCTGTGATGGAATAGGGACTGTCTGTGTGGTTGGTAGGTGAGAGCAGGGACTGTCTGTGTGGTTGGTAGGTGAGAGCGAGGTATGCAGCTGTAACATGAGCCTGGCCTGGGGGAGGGGAGGTCTCACCTCTGGCTGGGGCTAGACAAAGGGAAGGGTGGAGTGGAGTCAGTCTTCGTTTTGGGAGCTGGGTGGTGGGGTTTCAGGGGATCCTAGGCTGGGATCCAAGCACCCTGAACCCCCCAGAAAGGCCAGATTGAGGGGTCCTGGCTCTGAACCCAAGCTGGGCTGTATCCTGTGTTCCTGTTGTTCAATAAACCTTCTGTTTTACTGGCTGGCTGAGAGTCACTGTGTGACCGGGAAGAAGGGTGCAGGGCCGGACTCCCCCACACTCCGTGACAACTGGTGGCAGCGGTGGGATCGACTGCACCTCGCGGACGGCGCTTCCTGCAGTAAGTGACTGGGGAGCAGTAAAACGAAGGGGCGATTCACCCCTGGGCGAGTGTGACCAGAGAGAAGGACTTTGCAGTAACAGGGTCCCCCGGGGGATCGCAGCGAGCAGTCCCAGGGGCGGAGGAGGCTGCTGCTCGACCCTGGCAGAGAGGTGGTGACCTGAAGGACTG
Organism: Mauremys mutica; assembly: GCF_020497125.1. NCBI lineage: Eukaryota > Metazoa > Chordata > Testudines > Geoemydidae > Mauremys > Mauremys mutica. Next base: position 34,949,784 of record NC_059086.1, on the reverse strand, counting down.
GCACACTAGGGGTCCCCCTGGAACCTGTGGGGAGCGGCGAGCACCCCGGCTTGTGAGCGGCCAGCAGGAAGATGTATGCCAAGAAGTGCAAGTGTGAGCTGGTGGAGCTGTGCAAGCAGAGGGGGCTGCACTATGGGAAGCTCACCAAGGCCCAGCTGATTGCCCGGCTGGAGGAGAGAGACCGCGTCAATGAACCGGACCCGGTCTCTGAGGGAAGCAGCCCGGCAGATGCAGCGCAGGCACCAGTGTCTGTCCCCGCTGGGAGTGGTCAGCCGGCCGCTGAGGGCTCCCCGAGACCTCCCACCCCTAGGCGTAGGGGGAGGGGGAGGAGGAGCCCAGCTACGGAGGGCACCGTGACCCCCCCGGCCAGCCGGGAATCATCCCGGCGACGCTCGGCCTCCGTTGAACTCAGGCGGCTGGACTTGGAGAGAGAGATCAAACTGAAGGAGATGGAGATGGAGGACCGGCAGAAGCAGCGTGAATTCGAGGAAAGGGAGAAGGAGAAGCAACGCGAATTCGAGGAGAGGGAGAAGGAGCAACAACGTAAACATGAGCTGGAAATGGCCCAGCTGAAAAGCAGGGAGGCCCCGGCCGTGGTGAGTGAGGGGGGCGCCAAGCCTACAAAGAGCTTCGATAAGAACTTCCTGGCCCGGCGTAAGGAGGGGGAGGACATAGACACCTTCCTGACGGCCTTTGAGAATGCCTGTGAGCTGCACCGGGTTGACCCTGCAGACAGGATCCGGTGCCTCACCCCCTTACTGGACTCCACCGCCGTGGAGGTGTACAGCCGAATGAAAGGGGCGGAGGCAGGGGACTACAACCTGTTCAAAGAGGCCCTGCTCTGTGAGTTTGGGCTGACCCCGGAGATGTACCGGAAGAGGTTCCGGAGTCAACATAAGACCCGGGAGGTCACCTACCTACAACTGGTCAACCGGGCGCAGGGGTACGCCCGCAAGTGGACAGCCGGGGCCCAAACTAGAGAGGACCTGCTTGACCTATTCGTACTGGAGCACCTGTATGAGCAGTGCCCACCCGACCTGAAGCGGTGGTTGATGGACCAGAAGCCGGAGAACCCGCAGCAAGCAGGCCGGCTGGCCGACCAATATGTGGACAGTCGGGCAGGGGATGGCAGGGAGGAGTCTCAAGGGAGCAGGCCTGCCTCAACGCAGAGGGAGAGTCACCACGGGACCTCCCAGCGGGGCCCTATGGAGAACCCCCACAAAAGGGGAATGTCCAGCGTCAGATCCACCCGACCCCCTCGAGGGGACCCACGAGACATGGGCTGCTTTCACTGTGGCCAATAAGGCCACATACGGGCCCAGTGCCCCAAGCTCAGAGACAGACCGAGCAGACCCAACCCGCAGAGGGTTGACTGGGTAAAGACCCAATCGGAGGAGGGGCAACATGCCCAAGAGAGGGGGGCTGGCAGCGTCCCACCTGGGAAGGAGGGAGGAGAGCCCCAGGTCAGCACCCCTGGGGGGCTGGATGCTCCGGACACAAGGTTCTGCTACAGGGTGGCCACGGGGCTGCCCCTCCGGAGCGAGTGCCTGGTTCCCCTGGAGGTGGATGGGAGGAAGGTCACTGGGTACTGGGACACCGGAGCAGAGGTGACGCTGGCCCGGCCCGAGGTGGTGGGCCCAAATCGGATGGTGCCTGATACCTACCTGTCCCTGATGGGCGTGAGCGGGACCCCATTCAAGGTGCCCGTGGCGAGGGTGCACCTGAAGTGGGGGGTCAAGGAGGGCCCCAAGGATGTGGGGGTACACCCCCATTTGCCCACAGAGGTGCTAATGGGGGGGGACCTCGAGACCTGGCCCGGCAATACCCGGGGTACCCTGATTGTGACCCGTAGTCAGAGTCGGCGCAGGGCTCTGCACCTTGACAACGGGGAAAGTACTCTGCCCGAGTGCCTGGTGGGGAGGGGACGCCCAGAGACACGACCCAGAGAGGCTGCGGCCTCAGACCCAGCCGGTGAGAGAGAGCAGGGCCCCATCCCTGTCCCAGCTGCTGAGTTCCAGGCCGAGGTGCAGAAAGATCCCTCCTTGCAGAAGCCCAGGGACCGGGCTGACCTCAATGCAGCGCAGACCATGAGGAGAGGTTGCAAGGAGAGGTTCCTGTGGGAGAAGGGGTTCCTGTACCGAGAATGGGCTCCCCCCGGGGAGGTGGAGTCATGGGGGATTAGGAGGCAGCTGGTGGTTCCCCAGAAGTTTCGCCACAAGCTCCTGTACCTGGCCCATGACATCCCCCTCGCAGGACACCAGGGAATCCGGCGCACCAGGCAGAGGCTGCTACAGAACTTTTACTGGCCTGGGGTCTTTACCCATGTCCGGCAGTACTGCCAATCCTGTGACCCCTGCCAGCGGGTGGGGAAGGCCCGGGACAAGGGGAAAGCAGCTCTGAGGCCTTTGCCCATCATAGAAGAGCCTTTCCAGAAGGTGGCCATGGACATGGTGGGACCTCTCAGCAAGGCGACCCGGTCAGGAAAGAAATACATCTTGGTGGTGGTAGATTTCGCCACTCGATACCCCGAGGCGGTGGCCTTGTCCTCTACCGAAGCAGACACCGTGGCGGATGCGCTGCTGACCATTTTCAGCCGGGTGGGGTTCCCCCAGGAAGTCTTAACGGACCAGGGGTCCAACTTCATGTCGAAGCTGCTCCAGTCCCTGTGGGAGAAATGTGGGGTCCGACCCAGCTGGGCCTCAGCGTACCACCCCCAGACCAACGGGCTGGTGGAGAGGTTCAACGGGACGCTAAAGATGATGCTAAAAACATTCATGCACCAGCACCCACAGGACTGGGACAAGTACTTACCTCACTTGCTGTTTGTGTACAGGGAGGTACCCCAGGAGTCTACTGGGTTTTCGCCTTTCGAACTGTTATATGGAAGGCGGGTAAGGGGGCCCCTGGACCTGCTGAGAGACGAATGGGAGGGGAAGGCCATTCCCGATGGAGAGTCGGTGGTGGAGTATGTCCTGACCTTCCGGGAAAGACTTACCGAGCTCATGGGCCTGGCCAGGAAGAATCTGGCCCGAGCCCAGAGGAAGCAGAAGGTCTGGTACGACCGCACGGCGAGGGCCCGCGCCTTCGCCACCGGGGACCAAGTGATGGTTCTCATCCCCGTGAGGAAAAACAAACTCCAGGCTGCCTGGGAAGGGCCCTTCAAGGTTGTCAAGCAACTAAATGAGGTAAACTATGTGGTGGAGCTGTCGAACCGGGCTCATCACCGCCGGGTGTACCATGTGAATATGATGAAGCCATATTATGATCGGGGGAATATGGTGTTGGCCGTGTGTGGCCACTTGGAGGAGCCGGGGGATGACCCTCTAGTGGATCTATTCCCAGGGACAAAGGCTGGTTCCCCCCTGGAGGCGATTCCCCTCTCAGATCAGCTGACCCCGGCTCAGCATGCTGAGATCAGAGGGGTGCTGCAACTGTACCGACAGTTGTTTTCCAACCAGCCTCGGCGCACTAATTTGACCGTCCACCGGGTGGAGACTGGGACACACACCCCGATACGCTGCTCCCCTTTTCGGGTTACCAGGAAGCCTGCCCAGGACCTGGAAAGGGAGGTCAGGGACATGCTGGCTTTAGGGGTGATCCAGCCGTCCGCCAGCCCCTGGGCCTCCCCAGTGGTGCTGGTCCCCAAGAAGGACGGGTCGATCCGGTTCTGCGTGGACTATCAAAAGCTCAATGCCATCACCGTATCTGATGCCTACCCCATGCCAAGGCCTGATGAGCTCCTAGACAAGCTAGGAGGTGCTCGGTACCTCACCACCATGGATCTTACAAAGGGCTACTGGCAAGTGCCGCTGGACGCCGATGCCAGGCTGAAATCGGCCTTCATCACCCCCCTGGGGCTCTACGAGTTTCTGACCCTGCCCTTCGGCCTCAAGGGAGCGCCGGCCACCTTCCAGCGCCTGGTGGATCAGCTACTGAGGGGGATGGAGAGTTTTGCTGTGGCGTATATTGATGACATCTGCATCTTCAGCCAGACCTGGGAGGATCACGTGTTCCAGGTTAGACAAGTGCTGGACCGACTCCGGGAGGTGGGGTTAACCGTAAAGGCTGAGAAGTGTAAGGTGGGGATGGCTGAAGTATCGTACCTGGGCCATCGGGTGGGGAGCGGCTGCCTAAAGCCAGAACCGGCCAAGGTGGAGGCGATCAGAGACTGGCCAGCTCCCCAGACCAAAAAGCAGGTCCAGGCCTTTATCGGGATGGCGGGGTACTATCGGAGGTTCGTGCCCCACTTTAGTGCCATAGCCACCCCCATCACTGAGCTGTGCAAGAAGGGGAAGCCAGACAAGGTGGTCTGGACCGAGCACTGCCAGGAGGCTCTCCAGGCGCTGAAGGAGGCTCTGCTCAGAGGCCCAGTTCTGGCAAACCCAAACTTTGACAAGCCCTTTATGGTGTTTACCGACGCCTCAGACATGGGCCTGGGGGCAGTGTTGATGCAGGAGGATGAAAATGGGGAGAGACACCCCATCGTGTACCTGAGCAAGAAGTTGCTACCCCGGGAGCAGAACTACGCGGCCATCGAGAAGGAATGCCTGGCCATGGTGTGGGCCCTGAAGAAACTGGAGCCCTATCTCTTTGGGCGCCACTTCACCGTGTACACCGACCACTCTCCCCTGACCTGGCTGCACCAGATGAAAGGAGCCAACGCCAAGCTCCTGAGGTGGAGCCTGCTCCTGCAGGACTATGACATGGACGTGGTCCACGTGAAGGGAAGTGCCAACCTGATAGCGGATGCGCTGTCCCGGAGAGGAGGCCCTGAACTTCCCCAGGTCACTGGGCAAAGTGACCCCGCTCAGTTCAGTCTCGGAGGGGGGGAGAGGTGTGATGGAATAGGGACTGTCTGTGTGGTTGGTAGGTGAGAGCAGGGACTGTCTGTGTGGTTGGTAGGTGAGAACCAGGTCTGCAGCTGTAACATGAGCCTGGCCTGAGGGAGGGGAGGTCTCACCTCTGGCTGGGGCTAGACAAAGGGAAGGGTGGAGTGGAGTCAGTCTTCGTTTTGGGAGCTGGGTGGTGGGGTTTCAGGGGATCCTAGGCTGAGATCCAAGCACCCTGAACCCCCCAGAAAGGCCAGATTGAGGGGTCCTGGCTCTGAACCCAAGCTGGGCTGTATCCTGTGTTCCGTTGTTCAATAAACCTTCTGTTTTACTGGCTGGCTGAGAGTCACTGTGTGACCGGGAAGAGGGGTGCAGGGCCGGACTCCCCCACACTCCGTGACACCAGCGCTGTGTGAGAACTGACGGGCAACAACACGACCATCACACCCGGGTCCTGGCTCCCAGCCCCCTGCTCTAATCACTAGACCCCACTCCCCTCCCTGAGCTATGAATGAAGCCTCCTGACCTCCAGCTTTCTGCTGCCACTAGCCAATGGGGGTTGGACTAGATGACCTCCTGAGGTCCCTTCCAACCCTGAGATTCTATGAATGGCGTATAAACAAAGCCTGTGTAACGTCCCTCTCTAGGGGCCTGGCCACATAACCCCTGACAGTGTCTCCTCCAGCTCGGGGGCAGGGTCTCTGCAGGGGCATTAGAAGGTCCCTGGGTCTCTCCCGGCTGGTGACCCACTGGGGGCCTGGGACGAAATTTCTCTTCCTCCCGTTTTCTTTTGAACCTGGTTTATTTAATTTACACGCTGAGAAAAGCCCCTTAGAACCAGGTGTTACAGTGTAAAGCCGCCAGCACCGCTCAGCTATGGCGCAAGGAGCAGCAAACCCAGGCGTCCCTCATTGCACCCGCTCCTCACACGGTGCCACGGCTCGTGTTGTAGGTGGGCAGGGTGGCAGGCTGAGCAGGAAGGCTGCAGAGTCAAACCCTCCAGCACCAGGAAATGCCACAGTTACTGTTTCCTGAACGACCTTAACTCTCCCTCTCCTGCGGCTCCATTACGACACCAGCCTTTAATTGCATGATCATGTATTAATTTTACCTACATGGGTCATCAGTTGGGCATGAACCCAGAATAAAGAGGGGATGGAATTTTCATGGAAATCGTGGTCCATGGAAGATTGAAGACCATACCCCGTGGTTGTCTAACTCTCAGCCTGATGTACGTTCCTCAAGGCTGCAGGGTACATTGAGGGTGACCTGTTTCCCCTTTCCACAGAGACACAGACAAGCTGTGAGCTGCGTGACGCTTGGCTAGGCTGAAGGTCCCTTGGTTTCTTTTGCAAAGCCCTCTGCTTCCTTTGACCGCACTAGATGTCGCCTGCAGATTAGAAACATTGCATGATGGACGCAGGAAGAGATGAGACATCGTCGACTTCCCGTAGCTGCGGCCAGCAGCTGAGTTCCTCATTTGGTGCTCGATGGAGCTGGACACCACGGTGTTGGTGGCAGCACTGAGGGGCCTCTCACTGCCCCCATCATGGCATCTGCTCTCACTATCCGCTTCCTTGATGAGTATCGGATAAAGCCAGGGCTTGTGTCCATGGGATGGGAGGATTTGAGACCAGGGTGTCTGTCCATGGGGGAATGTGAGACCAGGGCATGTGTCCATGGGGAGGGGGGGAAATCTGAGACCAGGGCACGTGCTCATGGCAGGTGGGGAGGGGATCTGAGACCAGGGTGTAGGATCTAGTTGCTCTGGGATCTGGTCCCTAATGACCCACCTGCTTTCCAGGCTGTTGGCTGGCTGGGCAGAGAGGCGTGTCCGGACGTGAGTATCTGTGGAGAAAGGGGTGCTGGGGGAATTTCCACATTAAGGACGAGGGACGTGGGCAGGGGGTGAGGGGTGCAGATCCCACAGATCCCTGTGTGACCCGGGCTCCGTTCCACACACTGAACAGGTTTGGAAATATCCGTTCCCCAAAGGGGCCGCCAGCACCATGCAGAGCGGAGCTAAATCCCCAGCGGCTGAGAGCGGTTTGGGGCGGAGCAGAGCCAGAGACTGAGCCTCAGGTGTGAGCAGGAAAATGTTAGAACAACCGGGGGATTTTGCAAACATGTTTTTTGGAGACCTTTGCTCAAAGGACTCAGATTTCTCCCACTAACTCCCCCACCCTCCACCCCGCACTCCTGTGCATACAGCACGTTGCCAGACAATTGGAGTAAATGTGGTTTTTAGAATATTTTAAAGACTAATCCATGTTCAGCCCAACTACAGCAGAGCTGCAGCTCTGCTGCAATGTTAGAGAGACAGAAGGAGGGTGACACCAGAGCCAGACGGGAACACGGGAGCAGCTACACCTGTCATTATAGCGACAGAACAGGACCAGCTGCCTACTCGGAGCCCAGCGACCCTGTGCAGATCATTGTAGCAGGTGAGGGGCCCAGCCCGGCACCTCGGCTCCCAGCCCCACACCCAGCCAGACCCCAGGAGGCTCCACGAACCCTGGTGCCCAGCAGATGGGACATCCAGCCAGTGAAGGTGTCGTGTGTGGAGGAGGGAGTGGGGAGCGGGGAGATCTTGGATGGTGCCCTGGATCCCTGAGCCTGTCTCTGCCCTCTTGCAATGCCGGAAAATGCGGCCAATGGGAGCTGTGGAGCCGGCACTCGGGATGGGGGCAGCGTGAGGAACCCCCTGCTCATCTCTGAGGAGCTACAGGGTGGTTCCTGTTGCTACTGGGAGCGGCACAGGGCCAGAGCAGACAGGGAGCCTGCCTGAGCCCCACTGCGCCGACGACCAGGAGCCACCTGAAGTAAGCACCACCCAGCCAGAGTCAGCACTCCTCACTCCCTCCTGCACCCCAACCCCCTGCCCCAGCCTTGCATCCCCTCCTGCACCCAACCTCCTTCCCAGAGCCCACCCCCTCACTCCCTCCTGCACCCCAACCCCCTGCCCCAGCCCTGCATCCCCTCCTGCACCCAACCTCCTTCCCAGAGCCCACCCCCTCACTCCCTGCCCCCCAATCCCCTGCCCCATCCACGCACTTGCTCCTCCACCCCAACACCCTTCTCCACCCCAGCACCCCCTCCTGCATCCAAACTCCCTCCCGGAGACCGCACCCCTCACGCCCACCTCAATCCCCTTCTCCAGTCCTGAGCCCCCTCCTAGAGCCAGCATCCTCATAGAGCCCTCACACCTCAGACCCCAACCCATTGTCCCATCCAGGGCCGGCTCCAGACCCCAGCGTGCCAAGCAGGCGCGTGGGGCGGCATTTTGCTGGCAGGGCGGCATTTGGCTCCGGCGGACCTTCTGCAGTCATGCCTGCGGGAGGTCCACCGGAGCCCCGGGACGAGTGGACCTGCCGCAGGCATGACTGCGGCGGGTGCGTTGGTCCCACGGCTCGGACAGAGCTCCCGCAGGCATGACTGCGGATGCTGCACCGGAGCCGCAGGACCAGCGCACCCGGCGCAGACACTTCTGCCCCGGCCGCGGGACCGGGGAAGGGCGGCGCGGTGGCCGCCCTGCTTGGGGCGGCATAATTTCTAGAGCCGCCCCTGGCCCCATCCCAGAGCCCCCTCCCACACCAAAACTCCCTCCCAGAGTGTGCACCCCTCACCCCCATACCCCAGTCTCCTGCCCCAGTCCTGAGCCCCCTCCTAGACCATGCACCCCATCCAGCACCCCAACCTCCTGCCCAATGATCAGCCCAGAGCCCCCATGCCCACCGCTCAGCTATGGCATAAAAGGCAGCAAACCGTGGCATCCCCCATCGCACCTGCTCCTCACACGGTGCCACAGTGGTGGGCAGGTTTGCAGGCTGAGTGGGAAGCATGCAGAGTCAAACCCTCCAGCACCAGGAAATGCCACAGTTACGGTTTTCTGAATGACCTTAACTCTGCCCCCTCATGCAGCTCCATTACGACACCAGCCTTTAATTGTATGATCACGTATTAACTTTACCTACATGGGCTATCAGTCGGGCTTGAAGCCAGAATGAAAAGGGGATGGAATTTTCATGGAAATCGTGGTGTGTGGAAGATTGAAGACCAGACCCCATGTTCACCCAGCTCTCAGCCTGATGCACCTTTCTCAAGGCTGCAGGGTACGTTCAATGTGACCTGTGCCCCCTCTCCACAGAGACACAGACAAGCTGGGAGCTACATGATGCTTGGCCAGGCTGACAGTCCCTGGGATCTTGGGGGTTTGCAAAGCCCTCTGCTTACTTTGACTGCACTAGATTTCGCCTGCACATTAGAGACAACGTGTAATGGACACAGGAAGAGATGAGACATCATCGATTTAGAATCATAGAATCTCAGGGTTGGAAGAGACCTCAGGAGGTTCTAGTCCAACCCCCTGCTCAAAGAAGGATCAATCCCCAACTAAATCATCCCAGCCAGGGCTTTGTCAAGACTGACCTTAAAAACCTCTAAGGAAGGAGATTCCACCACCTCCCTAGTAACCCATTCCAGTTCTTCACCACCCTACTAGTGAAAAAGTTTTTCCTAATGTCCAACCTAAACCTCCCCCTCTGCAACTTGAGACCATTACTCCTTGTTCTGTCATCTGCTACCACTGAGAACAGTCTAGATCCATCCTCTTTGGAACCCCCCTTTCAGGTAGTTGAAAGCAGCTATCAAATCCCCCCTCATTCTTCTCTTCTGCAGGCTAAACAATCCCAGCTCCCTCAGCCTCTCCTCAGAAGTCATGTGCTCCAGCCCCCTAATCATTTTTGTTGCCCTCCGCTGGACTCTTTCCAACTTTTCCACATCCTTCTTGTCATGTGGAACCCAAAACTGGACACAGTATCCAGAGGAGGCCTCACCAATGTTGAGCAGAGGGGAATGATCACGTCCCTTGATCTGCTGGCAATGCCCCTACTTATACAGCCCAAAATGCCGTTAGCCTTCTTGGCAACAAGGGCACGTTGTCGACTCATATCCAGCTTCTCATCCACTGTAACCCCTGGGTCCTTTTCTGCAGAACTGCTGCCTAGCCACTCGGTCTCTAGTCTGTAGCAGTGCATGGGATTCTTCCCTCCTAAGTGCAGGACTCTGCACTTGTCCTTGTTGAACCTCATCAGGTTTCTTTTGGTCCAATCCTCTACTTTGTCCAGGTCCCTCTGTATCCTATCCCTACCCTCCAGCATATCTACTTCTTCTTCCAGTTTAGTGTCATCTGCAAACTTGCTGAGAGTACAGTCCATGCCATCCTCCAGATCATTAACGGGTAACAGCCTCACTGACTTCCTGTAGCCGGAACCACCAGCTGAGTTCCTTATTTGGGGCTTGGTGGAGCTGGGCACCGGGGTGTTGGAGGCAGCGCTGAGGGGCCCTTCGCTGCCCCACCATGGCATCCGCTCTCATCGTCCTCTTCCTCAGTGAGTTTCTGAGACAGCCAGGGCTTTTGACCATGGAGAGGGGGTCTGACACCGGGGGGGTATCCATGGGGGGGGGCAGGGATTGTGCCTATGGAGGGAGCGGGGGATTGAGACCAGGGCGTGTGCCCATGGGGATGGGGGATGTGAGGCCAAGATGTGTGTCCATACGGGGGGATTGGGGGGATCTGAGACCAGGGTATAGGCAGGGCCGACGAGAGGGGGAGGGAGCCAGTACAAATTACCGGGGCCCGGCTTCCCCCCCGCACATCAGCCCTGTTTAGCTGGTCCGCCCGTGCTGGGGGACCCGAAAAATTTTTCACCGGCGCCCAAACCTGCTCTTGGCGGCTCCGTAGGATCCAGTTGCTCTGGGATCTGGTCCCTAACGATACGTTTCCTCTCCAGGCTGCTGGCTGGCTGGACAGAGCTGGGTGTCAGAACGTGAGTATCTGTGGGGCAGGGGAAACTTTAGTGTTCAGGATGGGGGCGGGGGGAAGGGGGAAAGGAAAAGAGGAGCTGAGCCCTGAACCTTCACCCCAAAAATCAGTTCAACCTCCTTGCATTGATCCCAGCGGGCTGAGATCAGAACCTGGCCCTGCCCCCAGTGAAGTCGGGGGTGACTCCTGATCCCGTTTTTTAAGGGACAGTCCTGTATTTAAGCCCTCCTGCAGCTGTCCCGACTCTTTCTGAAAAACAGGCAAATTGTCCCATATGTTTTGTCTCTCCCGCATCAGTACTGGCCGGATCCCTGCCCGCCAGCCGTCTGCCCACCAATGGTGAGCGGCGGAGTCCAATGACCGATGACGCAGTGGGTGTGCAAGGCTGGTGGTGGGGCAATGATGCAGCGTGTGGGGCCAGCCACTCCCCTGCTGGTCCATCAGCGCAGCCCCCACTGCATGCCGGCTGAGGGGCTCGCTGGGCCGAACCTCCCCATTCTGGGATTCCAGGGGGTGCTGAGCCGACCCAGAGCCCTGGGTCCCGTCCTCTCCCCAGGGGAAGAGCCACCATTGCTGACTGGGAGTCCCTGTATAACTAACCACAGACACCAGGGCTCCAGCTTTCTCACCCCCACGCCCTGCCCATGACAGATGCTGATTCTATTCCCGCAGGGACAACCAACGTATCTCAGATGGCAAACATGAGAACTACCAACTTCCCAACCAGCACATGGCCAGATACCACCAAGGCTGGGGGCAGGAATTCGACATTAACCCTCCGAGAAATAGATTTGTGCAGACCAAGAAGCTGCCCCCGGGGGGAGTCACAACCAGCTGGCTGGGTGGGATGGTGGCAGATCTCCACAGCAAATGCCCCATCTGAACACCCCCCGGACTCATTTCATATGCCGTGGGGCTGTCACTGGACAGATGCCAGATTGGCTTAGAGGGGACAGGGCCTGGGAGAGCTTCCCCCCAACGCACAGCCCCACCCTGGGGGTCCCACAGACCGGGGAGATGCAGGGAGCTACAGCTGCCGATAGAACCACTTCGTGCCATCTCTTGGCCAGCAGGGCCCTGCCCCCATCCCGTTTGCACACGATGCAAGCTGCGGCGGCTGGTGGGTGCGGGCAGGTGCCAGGCAGTGGCCGGTTATGTGTCACCTCTGCTGCCCACCCATCGGCCCTTTCTGTGCTCCCCTCTGGCTGTCCTCTCCCTGCTTTGCCCCTTCACCCCCCCAGCCCCGCTGCCCCTCCGTATCCCCCCCGGCGGGGCGCAGCCCAACCCAGCACTGTGGGGAGACCCAGCCCCGGTCACAGCGCTCAGCTCACCCACAGCCTGGCCGGCAGGATCCTCCCTTCCTCCCCAATCCCAGCCCCACACCCAGCCAGACTGTCATGGGAGTCTCTGGGCGGATGGGACACTCCTTGGGATGTCACTTAACCTGCCTGTGCCTCCATTTCCCCTTGTCTGAATGGGAGATAATCATCCCTCCTGCACCTTGTTAGATCCTCAGTGCTTAGCTTTAGGGCGGGGGCTTTTCTCACTGTGTCTGTGCAGCACCCAGCACCTCTGACTCCCGGCCCTCTCCCGATCTAACCACTAGACCCCACTCCCCTCCCACAGCCAGAGATAGAACCCAGGAGTCCTGGCTCCCAGCCCGGCTCCAGGGCCGCCCAGAGGATTCCAGGGGCCCGGGGTCTTCGGTGGCGGGGGGCCCTTCCGTTCCGGGACCCGCTGCTGAAGTGCCCCAAAGACCCGCGGTGGGAGCCCCCCGCCGCCGAATTACCACCGAAGCGGGACCTGCCGCCGAAGTGCAGCCCGGGCTTCGGCGGTAATTCGGCGGCGGGTCCCCACCACGGGTCTTCAGGGCACTTCGGCGGTGGGTCCCGGAACGGAAGGGCCCCCCGCCGCCAAATTACCGCCGAAGACTGGGCTGCATGTCGGCCGTGGGTCCCGCTTCGGCGGTAATTCGCCAGTGGGGGGTCCTTCCGCTCCTTTGCGGACGGACCCCCCGCTGGCGAAGACCGGGAGCGAAGAAACTCCTGCGCCCTCTTGCCCCGCCCCCTCTGGGCGGCCCTGACCCTATCCACCCCCCCAGAACACCCACAATCCAACCCCCCCATTCCCTGCCCCCTGACCGCTCCCCCAACCTCTGCCCCCTCCCTGTGCCCTGACTGTCCCCAGGACTCCCTGCCCCTTATCCACCCCCCGGCCCCAGCCTCTTACCCCCGGCTCCCCCCTCACCCGGAGTCTCAGCGCCTCGCCCAACAGCTGCAGCGTGTCCCCGGCGGGGCCTGAGCTCCGTCCCGCTCCGAGCAGCGTGGGGAGGGGGCGGGGCTGCGAGCTCCGGGCCAAGCGGAGGGAGCTGAGCTCAGCCCGGAGCTCCCAGCCCCGCCCCCTCCCCACGCGGCTCTGAGCGGGGCAGGGCTCGGGGGCCCCGCCGGAGACACGCTGCGGCGCTGATCTGAGGACGCCGCTTGATGCGCTGAGGCTCCAGGAGAGGGGCGGAGGCGGGAGCCTCAGCTGTTCTCTTGGGGGCCCCTGTGGAGCCCGGGGCCTGGGGCAAATTGCCCCCCTCTGGGCGGCCCTGCCCGGCTCTGGCGGAGGAACCGGTTCATTTCACTCTCCGGATGGACGGGCAGGGCTGCCACTGACCCCGCTCCTAGTGTAAGCGGGAGAATGGTCCTGCTATTGTGGGGAACTTCTGGGCCCATTTAGGTAGATAGACGGGTACAGAGGGGTGCTCTGGATTTCAGGCAGTGCCAGGCATAGCTCTCAGGAATCTCTGGGATCTCGGAGAGGTTCCTCTGGCTGGGTTTTCTCCCAGGGGAACCGTCTCTGGGACCGTGCAGCGAGGACGGGGCGCAGTGACTGTGTCAGGGTCTGTCTCACGGCCTGTCTCCTTCTCACTGCAGAGACCATCTACCGGAAACCCTCCATCTCCCTGAGCCCCAGCGGGGGGGTCCCCCTGGGGGGAGCCGTGACTGTCCGGTGTTCGGGTTGGTACCAAAACATGAGGTTCCTTCTGTACAAAGATGGAACCCTGATTGTGCTACAGGATGTGAAGCCGGCTGGTGACCTGGCTGAGTTTCCCATTCGCAACGTGAGCCGGAGAGACGCAGGGAGATACCGCTGCTATTATTACCACCGTCAGAACAGCAGATTCATCACGTCGCATCCCAGCGACCCCGTGGAGCTGTTGGTAGTAGGTGAGGGGCCCGGCTCAGTATCCCCGTTCCCAGCCCCACACCCAGCTGGACACTATGGGGCAGGGGCATGTGCAAGGGTGGAAGCAGGTGCAGGGCCCCCCCGAATCAGTGGGGCCGGAGCACAGAACTCCTCTTGGGGAGCAGAGCCAGCTCCTCTGGCTGGGGGGGGCACACAAAGTTCCCCTCTAAAAGCAGCCACATTTATATTCCTGTGCACGCCCCTGATCAGGGGGTCTCTCTGACAATGGGATGCTCAGAGCCAGGCTCTGCCCTGAGCCCAGCAGAGGAGACACCAAGGGGGAAGGGACAGAATCACTGGTGGGTTCCCCAGCAAGGGGCACCAGCAGCTGCTGGAGTTCGAGGCCGAGGGAGGGGGGATCCCTGCCCCAGGGGGAGCTGCAGAGCAGGGGCCTTTCCCAGGGGGATCCTCCCCTGCCTTTTACCGCTCTGGGGACACTCAGAGGAGGCGGGGCCCAGGGGCTGGTTATGAAAACCAACACCCCAATAAAAGAAAAAAGGTTCTCCTGATCCCATAGGACCAAGTCCCAGACCCAGGTCAATATACACATCAGATCTTACCCACAAATCACGCTGTTGCCAGTCCTCTAGAATCTAAAATCTAAAGGTTTATTCATAAAAGGAAAAAGGTAGAGATGAGAGCTAGAATTGGTTAAATGGAATCAATTACATACAGTAATGGCAAAGTTCTTAGTTCAGGCTTGTAGCAGTGATGGAGTAAACTGCAGGTTCAGATCAAGTCTCTGGAACATCCCCCGCTGGGATGGCCCATTCAGTCCCTTGTGTAGAGCTTCTGTTTGTAGCAAAGTCCCTCCAGAGGTAAGAAGCAGGATTGAAGACAAGATGAAAATGAGGCATCAGCCTTTTACAGGCTTTTCCAGGTGTAAGAACCGCTTTGTCCTTACTGTGGAAAATTACAGCAAAATGGAGTCTGGAGTCACATGGGCCAGTCCCTGCACTTTGCTGAGTTACAAGGCGTATCTGCCTTCTCTCCATGGGTCAGTTGTGTAGTTGATGGTCCTTAATGGGCCATCCAGCAGGCTAGGCAGAGCTCACACCAACTTGTCTGGGGTGTCTCCCAGAAGCACAGCACAAGTTTGAAATACAGACAGTACAGAGCCAATACTCATAACTTCAACTACAAAATGATACACACACACAGACAGCACAATCATAACCAGCAACCCATAACCTGGTCTTAGACACCTTATATGACCCCCTTTACCTAAGATTTGGTTCCACTACAGGACCTTGGTTGCAACAATGATCTATATGGTCCCAGATTATATCAATAATGTCACAGGGGGCCCTCAGGTTTTTGTTTTTGGTTTGGTTTGGCAGGGCAGCGCTCAAGGTTTTTTTGGTTGTTGTTTTTGTTTCCGCGTCACAGTGCTCAGGGGGGTGGATTGTTTTTGTTTGGTGGCGTGCGGCGCTCGGGGGGGGTTACAGTGGCGCGGCGCTCAGGGGGGTGTTTCGGCGGCACAGTGCTCGGGGGGGGTGTTTCAGTGCAAGCAGCGGCGGCTGGGGGGTGCAGGCAGGTGTCAGGCAGTCGCTGATCACGTGTCACCTCTGCTGCCCACCCATCGTCCCTTTACATGCTCCCTCCTCGCTGTCCTCTCCCTGCTTTGCCCCTTCACCCCCCCAGCCCCGCTGCTCCTCCGTATCCCCCCCAGCCCAACCCAGCGCTGTGGGGAGACCCAGCCCCGGTCGCAGCGCTCAGCTCACCCACAGCCTGGCCGGCAGGATCCTCCCTTCCTCCCCCACTCCCTCTGGCTGGGCCGGCGCCCGGGAAAGCCCAACAGCCTCTGGCCAGGAGGAGCCAAGCCCTGGGTGTGCCACAGACAAGGCCGCCAAGAGCGGGTTCGGGCCCCGCTGAAAAAAAGTTTTCGGTCCCCCCAGCAAGGGCGGATCGGCTAAACAGGGCCGACGAGATGGGGGGGAAGCCGGGCCCTGGGCCCCATTCCGGATCACCAGGCCCCGGTAATTTGTACTGGCTCTCCCTCCACCACTCCCTCGTCCTTAGTCCTGCCCCCAGGGAGTGCAGGGCTGCTCCATACCCTGGGCACCTCCCCTGCTGAGCCCCCTCTCTGGCTGGGTTCACTGAGGCCCCTGCAGTCACGTTCCCTGGGCCCTGGGGCACAGTGCAGTCGTTCCTGTAGTAAGACATTGCAGTAAGTGAGGGGCCTGGCTCAGCATCCCCACTCTCAGCCCCACACCTAGCCAGACTTTCATGGGGGTCTCTGGGCAGATGGGACACTCCTTGGGATGTCACTTAACCTGCCTTTGCCTCCATTTCCCCTTGTATAAATAGGACATAATCATCACTCCTGCACCTTGTGTCTGGTTGGATCGTCAGGACTTGGCTTTAGGGCCGGGGCTTTTACTCAGCATGTTTGTGCAGCACCCAGAACCTCTGACTCCCAGCCATCTCCCAATCTAACCACTATACCCCACTCCCCTCCCAGTGCCAGAGATAGAACCCAGGAGTCCTGGCTCCCAGCCCGGCTCTGGGGGAGGAACCGATTCATTTCACTCTCCGGATGGACGGGCAGAGCTGCCACTGACCCCGCTCCTAGTGTAAGCGGGAGAATGGTCCTGCTATTGTGGGGAACTTCTGGGGCCATTTAGGTAGATAGACGAGTACAGAGGGGTGCTCTGGATTTCAGGCAGTGCTGGGCATAGCTCTTAGGAATCTCTGGGATCTCGGAGAGGTTCCTCTGGCTGGGTTTTCTCACAGGGGAACTGTCTCTGGGACTGTGCAGCGAGGACGGGGCGCAGTGACTGTGTCAGGGTCTGTCTCACGGCCTGTCTCCTTCTCACTGCAGAGACCAACTACTGGAAACCCTCCATCTCCCTGAGCCCCAGCGAGGTGGTCTTCCTGGGGGCAGCCGTGACCGTCCGGTGTTCGGGTTGGTACCAAAACATGAGGTTCCGTCTGTACAAAGATGGAACCCAGATCGTGCTACAGGATGTGAAGCCGGCTGGTGACCTGGCTGAGTTTCCCATTCGCAACGTGAGCCGGAGAGACGCAGGGAGCTACAGCTGCTATTATTACCACTGTCAGAACAGCAGTTTCATCAGGTCGCATCCCAGCGACCCCGTGGAGCTGGCAGTAGTAGGTGAGGGGCCCGGCTCAGTATCCCCGTTCCCAGCCCCACACCCAGCTGGACACTATGAGGCAGGGGCATGTGCAAGGGCGGAAGCAGGTGCAGGGGCTGCTTGAATCAGTGGGGCCGGAGCACAGAACTCCTCCGGGAGCAGAGCCAGCTCCTCTGGCTGCGGGGGGCACACAAAGTTCCCCTCCAAAAGCGGCCACATTTATATTCCTGTGCACGCCCCTGATCAGGGGTCTCTCTGACAATGGGATGCTCAGAGCCAGGCTCTGCCCTGAGCCCTGGGCCCAGCAGAGGAGACACCAAGGGGGAAGGGACAGAATCACTGGTGGGTTCCCCAGCAAGGGGCAGTAGCAGCTGCTGGAGTTCAAGGCCGAGGGTGGGGGGATCTCTGCCCCAGGGGGAGCTGCAGAGCAGGGCCCTTTCCCAGGGGGATCCTCCCCTGGCTTTTCCTGCTCTGGGGACCCACAGAGGAGTTGGGGCCCAGGGGCTGGTTATGAAAACCAACACCCCAATAAAAGAAAAAAGGTTCTCCTGATCCCATAGGACCAAGCCCCAGACCCAGGTCAATATACACATCAGATCTTACCCACAAAGCATGCTGTTGCCAGTCCTCTAGAATCTAAAATCTAAAGGTTTATTCATAAAAGGAAAAAGGTAGAGATGAGAGCTAGAATTGGTTAAATGGAATCAATTACATACAGTCATGGCAAAGTTCTTAGTTCAGGCTTGTAGCAGTGATGGAGTAAACTGCAGGTTCAGATCAAGTCTCTGGAACATCCCCCCTGGGATGGCCCATTCAGTCCCTTGTGTAGAGCTTCTGTTTGTAGCAAATTCCCTCCAGAGGTAAGAAGCAGGACTGAAGACAAGATGGAGATGAGGCATCAGCCTTTTATAGGCTTTTCCAGGTGTAAGAACCTCTTTGTTCTTACTGTGGAAAATTACAGCAAAATGGAGTCTGGAGTCACATGGGCCAGTCCCTGCACTTTGCTGAGTTATAAGGTGTATCTGCCTTCTCTCCATGGGTCGATTGTGTAGTTCAGGGGTCCCCAACCTTTTCAGGACCAGGGACCGGTCGGGAGCGCTCGTCCCGCGCCTCAGCTGGACCGCCCGCAGGCACGCCTGCGGCAGCTCAACCGGAGCCGGTGGACCTCCCGCCGGCGTGCCTGCGGGCGGTCCAGCTGAGCCGCGCGACCAGCGAACCGTCCGCAGTCATGCCTGCGGGAGGTCCACCGGAGCCCCGAGAGCAGCGGACCTCCCGCAGGCATGACTGCGGAGGGAGCGCTCGTCCCGCGGCTCGGGTAGACCTCCCGCAGGCACGCCTGCGGGACGTCCACTGGGTCGGTTCGCGGCCCAGTTTGTAAGAGGCCGCGGCCCGGTACTGGGCCGCTGACCGGGGGTTGGGGACCCCTGGTGTAGTTGATGGTCCTTAATGGGCCATCCAGCAGGCTAGGCAGAGCTCACACCAACTTGTCTGGGGTGTCTCCCAGAAGCACAGCACAAGTTTGAAATACAGACAGTACAGAGCCAATACTCATAACTTCAACTACAAAATGATACAGACACACAGACACCATAATCACAACCAGCAACCCATAACCTGGTCTTAGACACCTTATATGACTCCCTTTACCTAAGATTTGGTCCCACTACAGGACCATGGTTGCAACAATGATCTATATGGTCCCAGATTATATCAATAATGTCACAGGGGGCCCTCAGGTTTTTGTTTTTGGTTTGGTTTGGCAGGGCAGCGCTCAAGGTTTTTTGTGTTGTTGTTTTTGTTTTGGCGGCGCAGTGCTCAGGGGGGTGGATTGTTTTTGTTTGGTGGCAAGGCGCGGCGCTCGGGGGGGGTTACAGTGGCGCGGCGCTCAGGGGGGTATTTCGGCGGCACAGTGCTCGGGGGGGGTGTTTCAGTGCAAGCAGCGGCGGCTGGGGGGTGCAGGCAGGTGTCAGGCAGTCGCTGATCACGTGTCACCTCTGCTGCCCACCCATCGTCCCTTTACATGCTCCCTCCTCGCTGTCCTCTCCCTGCTTTGCCCCTTCACCCCCCCAGCCCTGCTGCTCCTCCGTATCCCCCCTGGCGGGGCGCAGCCCAACCCAGCGCTGTGGGGAGACCCAGCCCCGGTCGCAGTGCTCAGCTCACCCACAGCCTGGCTGGCAGGATCCTCCCTTCCTCCTCCACTGCGTCTGGCTGGGCCGGCGCCCGGGAAAGCCCAACACTCTCTGGCCAGGAGGAGCCGAGCCCCGGGTGTGCCACAGCCAGGGTCACCAAGTGGGGGTTCGGGCCCTGGGGAAAAAAGTTTTCAGTCCCCCCAGCAAGGGCAGATCAGCTAAACAGGGCCGACGAGATGGGGGGGAAGCCGGGCCCTGGGCCCCATTCCGGATCGCCAGGCCCGGGTAATTTGTACTGGCTCCCCCCCTCTGCCCCCTTGTCGGCCCTGGCCACAGCGCTGGCACAGAGAGCCTTTCTGCCCCTCAGCTAAGCTCTGGAGGGGGGCAGGACGAAGCGATTTCCAGCCTGTTCCCACCCCGAAACTCCAGGTTCCACAACAGGCCCTTGGGCAGGGGCTTAGCACCCGCTTCACCCCCCCACCCCCTCGCCCCCAGGGAGTGTGGGGCTGCTTCGCTCCCTGGGCACCTCCCCTGCTGAGCCTCCTCCCTGGCCGGGTTCACTGAGGCCCCTGCAGTCACGTTCCCTGGGCCGTGGGGCACAATGCAGTCGTTCCTGTAGTAAGACATTGCAGTAGGTGAGGGGCCTGGCTCAGCATCCCCACTCCCAACCCCACACCCAGCCAGACTGTCATGGGGGTCTCTGGGCAGATGGGACACTCCTTGGGGTGTCACTTAACCTGCCTGTGCCTCCATTTCCCCTTGTCTGAATGGGGGATAATCATCCCTCCTGCACCTTGTTAGATCCTCAGGGCTTAGCTTTAGGTCGGGGGCTTTTCTCACCGTGTCTGTGCAGCACCCAGCACCTCTGACTCCCGGCCCTCTCCCGATCTAACCACTAGACCCCACTCCCCTCCCAGTGCCAGAGATAGAACCCAGGAGTCCTGGCTCCCAGCCCAGTTCTGGGGGAGGAACCAGTTCATTTCACTCTCCGGATGGACGGGCAGGGCTGCCACTGACCCCACTTCTAGTGTAAGGGGGAGAATGGTCCTGCTATTGTGGGGAACTTCTGGGCCCATTTAGGTAGATAGACGGGTACAGAGGGGTGCTCTGGATTTCAGGCAGTGCTGGGCATAGCTCTCAGGAATCTCTGGGATCTCGGAGAGGTTCCTCTGGCTGGGTTTTCTCACAGGGGAACTGTCTCTGGGACCGTGCAGCGAGGACGGGGCGCAGTGACTGTGTCAGGGTCTGTCTCACGGCCTGTCTCCTTCTCACTGCAGAGACCTACTACCGGAAACCCTCCATCTCCCTGAGCCCCAGCGGGGGGGTCCCCCTGGGGGGAAACGTGACCGTCCGGTGTATGGGTTGGTACCAAAACATGAGGTTCCTTATGTACAAAGATGGAACCCAGATAGTGCTACAGGACGTGAAGCCGGCTGGTGACCTGGCTGAGTTTCCCATTCGCAACGTGAGCCGGAGAGACGCAGGGAGCTACCGCTGCTATTATTACCACCGTCAGAACAGCAGTTTCATCAGGTCGCATCCCAGCAACCCCGTGGAGCTGGCAGTAGTAGGTGAGGGGCCCGGCTCAGTATCCCCGTTCCCAGCCCCACACCCAGCTGGACACTATGAGGCAGGGGCATGTGCAAGGGCGGAAGCAGGTGCAGGGGCTGCTTGAATCAGTGGGGCCGGAGCACAGAACTCCTCCGCGAGCAGAGTCAGCTCCT
Organism: Mauremys mutica; assembly: GCF_020497125.1. NCBI lineage: Eukaryota > Metazoa > Chordata > Testudines > Geoemydidae > Mauremys > Mauremys mutica. The sequence continues at coordinate 34,928,949 of NC_059086.1, read as the reverse complement.
CTGGCTGTGGGGCCACAAAAAGTTCCCCTCCAAAAGCGGCCACATTTTTATTCCTGTGCACGCCCCTGATCGGGGGTCCCTGTGACAATGGGATGCTCAGAGCCAGGCTCTGCCCTGAGCCCTGGGCCCAGCAGAGGAGACACCAAGGGAGAAGGGACGGAATCACTGGTGGGTTCCCCAGCAAGGGGTCAGCAGCAGCTGCTGGAGTTCGAGGCCGAGGGAGGGGGGATCCCTGCCCCGGGTGGAACTGCAGAGCAGGGGCCTTTCCCAGGGGGATGCTCCCCTGGCTTTTCCCGCTCTGGGGACCCACAGAGGGGTCGGGGCCCAGGGGCTGGTTATGAAAACCAACACCCCAATAAAAGAAAAAAGGTTCTCCTGATCCCATAGGACCAAGCCCCAGACCCAGGTCAATATACAAATCAGATTTTACCCACAAATCACGCTGTTGCCAGTCCTCTAGAATCTAACATCTAAAGGTTTATTCATAGAAGGAAAAAGATAAGAGATGAGAGCTAGAATTGGTTCAATGGAATCAATTACATACAGTAACGGCAAAGTTCTTAGTTCAGGCTTGTAGCAGTGATGGAGTAAACTGCAGGTTCAAATCAAGTCTTTGGAACATCCCCCGCTGGGATGGGTCATCAGTCCCTTGTGTAGAGCTTCTGTTTGTAGCAAAGTCCCTCCAGAGGTAAGAAGCAGGATTGAAGACAAGATGGAGATGAGGCATCAGCCTTTTATAGGCTTTTCCAGGTGTGAGAACCTCTTTGTCCTTACTGTGGAAAATTACAGCAAAATGGAGCCTGTAGTCACATGGGCCAGTCCCTGCACTTTGCTGAGGACGGGGAACAGTGAATGTGCCGGGGTCTGTCTCACGGCCTGTCTCCTTCTCACTGCAGATCCCAGCTATCCCAAACCCAATATCTCCCTGAGCCCCAGCAGGGGGGTCCCCCTGGGGGCAGCTGTGACCGTCCGGTGTTGGGGTCAGCACCAGAACGTGAGGTTCCTTCTGTACAAGGATGGAAACCTGACCGCGCGGCAGGACGTGGAGCCGGCTGGGAACGTGGCTGAGTTTCCCATTCGCAATGTGAGCCGGAGAGACGCAGGGAGCTACCGCTGCTATTATCACAACAAATGGTACCTGTTCATCTGGTCATGCCCCAGTGACCCCGTGGAGCTGGTGATAGCAGGTGAGGGGCCCGGCTCAGTATCCCCACTCCCAGCCCCACCCCCAGCCAGACCCTCAGGGGCAGGGGCATGTGCAAGGGGGGAAGCAGATACGTGGCCCCCTCGAATCAGTGGGGCCGGAGCACAGAACTCCTCCGGGGAGCAGAGCCAGCTCCTCTGGCTGGGGGGGGGGGGGGCACACAAATTGCCCCTCCAAAAGCAGCCACATTTTTATTCCTGTGCAGGCCCCTGATCGGGGGTCTCTGCGCCAATGGGATGCTCAGAGCCAGGCTCTGCCCTGAGCCCTGGGCTCAGCAGAGGGGATGCCTGGCCAGGGAGCAGGGACAGAATCACTGGAGGGTTCCCAGCAAAGAGGGAAGAAGCAGCAGCTGCTGAAGATTCAAGGCCAAGGGAGGGGGGATCCCTGCCTCCAGGGGGAGCTGCAGAGCAGGGGCCTGTCCCAGGGGGATGCTCCCCCGGCTGCCCCGGCTCTGAGGACCCACAGAGGAGTCGGGGCCCAGGGGCTGCCCAGCCGGCCCCGCCCCCAGCCTGTGACTGCCTTCCAGGGCCAGCTGTGTGATGCCCACCTGGGCTGGGGGCTGTCGGGTTACAGAGCAGTGGGAGCTGCACACGTTGGCTGCTCAGAAGCAGCCTGGAAACAACAGCTGTGGGGAGACCCCCAAGGATTCCCGGGCAGGGGAAGTCGGGGGAGCTCGAGCCTGGGGCGGGATTTTTTTGTGGTGGGGAGAGAGAGAAACCAGCGGGGGACAGCAGCCAGCAGCTTCTCCCCCGCCCCCAGCGCTGCTGGTGGAAACGGCTGGTAGAGTTTGGAGGGAGGCTGCCCAGCGCCGGGGAGAGACACCAGCAGCCAGCGAGGTACCAACCGGCACCAGAAACGCAGGGACCCAGCGAGCGGGAGCCAGTGAAAGGGACCCGGTGGCCGAGCTGTGTCATCGAAGGGCCAGGCACAGAGCTGGCAGGGGGACAGTCCCGTTGGGAAGAGGCAGAGATGGCAGGAACAGCGGGAGGCAGAGAGAGGAAAGACAGAGGCAGGAGGGGAAGTTAAAGGAAGAACTGGGCAGTGAAACACAAAGAAAAAAGAGTTGCTAAGTTACCTGAGAAATTGTTAGAAAACCACAAGGGAAGCGAAGCACGAATGAAACGTGACAGAAATGAGCTGTGAGCAAAGAGTCAGAGAAAAGGGCTGTAGAAATGAGGAGGACATGAGCTGTAGTGAAAGTAAAGCAAATAGTACGGACACAACGTCCGCCCGGCCCCTTCAGGTGCAACGACAGGCAGGGGACAATTGCCAGAGAGTAAAGGGACTCTAGAAAAAGCAGCGGAGGGACAGTTGTGGCATTGAGAAGCCGACCCATCGCCTGGAGAAATCGCTGCAGGTATCTGAGCTGGAGCTCAGAGCAGCAAACAGAGACGGCGCAAGGGGAAGGCTCAAGATACAACAAACCAGCCTAGGAACAGAGAAGCTGCGACGGGTCCGTAGCGCGGTGGGTTCTGGCCTAGTGCCTGGGACGTTCCAACTCCAGCTCCTGGGGCTCCATGAATGTAAATTGTTGCCCGTGAAGTGGGTTTAATTCAGCCAATGGCAGTTACTGTTCAGGCAGCTCAGCAATAGTTCCCAGTGTGACCCTCCCCAGCAGTTCCTGGTACCAGGGCCGGCTCCAGGCACCAGCCGACCAAGCACGTACTTGGGGCGGCCAATCTTGGGGTGGCGGGGGGTGTAACGATGCGGTTCTGGCGGGACCCAACTGAGCGTGCCAATTTAAGACAAATTCCTTAAACAGGGCAGTCACAGCCCTAGGCTGGGGTTTTTCCACCTCTAAGGCAAACCAAACCAGCCAGACACAGAGGACTTTGATCTCACCCCACTGGCTAACCACAAGTCACACAAGCAATTTCCTTAGACACTCCAGTTTCCCAGTATCACCACCAGTGCCACTTGTTATGGGAACGAATGGTTATGAAAACCGATACCCCAGTAAAAGAAAAACGGTTCTCCTGATCCCATATGGCAAAGCCCCAGACCCAGGTCAATATACAAATCAGATCTTACCCACAAATCACGCTGTTGCCAATCCTTTAGAATCTAAAATCTAAAGGTTTATTCATCTCTATCTTTTTCCTTTTATGAGAGTTGGAATTGGTTAAATGGAATCAATTACATACAGTAACGGCAAAGTTCTTAGTTCAGGCTTGTAGCAGTGATGGAGTCAGGGGCGGCTCTAGCAATTTCTCCGCCCCAAGCACGGCGGCACACCACGGGGGGCGCTCTGGCGGTCGCCGGTCCCGCGGCTTCGGTGGACCTCCTGCAGACGTGCCTGCGGAGGGTCCGCTGGTCCTGGGGCTCCGGTGGAGCATCCGCAGGCAGAGCGCCCCCCACAGCATGCCGCCCCAAGCACGCGCTTGGCCCGCTGGGGTCTGGAGCCGGCCCTGGATGGAGTAAACTGCAGGTTCAAATCAAGTCTCTGGAACATCCCCCACTGGGATGGTGTGATGGAGTAGGGGCTGTCGGTGCGGGGGTTGAGAGAGCCGGGAGAGATTTCAGGTGAGAGACAGGGAGTCAGCCTGTAACATGAGCTAGGCAGGGGGGAGGGGAGCTAGACAAAGGAAAAGAGCTGGGTGGAGAGGGGGAGTCAGTTTTCGGTTTGGGACTTGGGGGAGAGAGTTCAGGGAATCCCGGGCTGGGAACCAAGCCCCCTGAACCCCAGAAGGACTCGATTGAGGGGTCCTAGTCATGCTGTAGCCTGTATTCCTGTTGTCCAATAAACCTTCTGCTTTACTGGCTGGCTGAGAGTCACTGTGAATCCCAGGGAAGAGGGGTGCAGGGCCGGACTCCCCCACACTCCGTGACAACTGGTGGCAGAGGTGGGATCTACTGCACCCCGTGGACGGCGCTTCCTGCAGTAAGTGACTGGGGAGCAGCAAAACGAAGGGGGACTGACGGGGGCCAGGTGGGCTGAAGAGACAGAGAGAGACGGTTTCAGGAGGCGATTAACCCCTGGGAGTGCGTGCCCAGTGAGAAGGACTTTGCAGTAACAGGGTCCGCCGGGGGGATTGCAGGAGCAGTCCCAGGGGCGGAGGAGTCTGCAGCTCAACCCTGGCAGAGAGGTGGTGACCTGAAGAAGGCCTGGTGCACGAGGGGTCCCCCTGGAACCGGTGGGAAGCTGAGAGCACAGGCCGGCGAGT